>NC_086234.1:387500-527500 GCF_036321145.2 Pelmatolapia mariae | reverse complement strand
TATATTTTCATGTTCAAATAAAATTATTCTGTCTACAACAAACCACAGAAGAAGAAAAAACTTATTGATGATGGGTGATCAAGAAATAGCTGCGCAGGAGACAAAACACAAAATGAATCTTCTTTCTAGAGTAGCTCCAGTTCACAGAGCCAGAGGTGTCTAACATTAGAAAGAAAACACGAAGCGTCAGATGATATGATACGAGCAACATTTGGCAACAGTGGAGAGGAAGACCTCCATAGTTATTGTAGTGAAAGTGGCACATGGTTGTCAGGTTGGTTGTGATCAGTGTCACATTATCTGTGGTTTATATGAAGCAGAGACATCAGTGACTCACTGCTGGGTTCAGAGTGGAAGTAGCAGGTATGTAATCAGCTCGGGTAAAGTAATTAAGAAGATCCCCGTTTGATAAATCTGTGATACGACCGTGTTCCTGTTATTGTGCCCCCCCTCCCCGTGTCCTGTAGGCTGCCTGTGTTCCTGCAGCTGATAGCAGTGGAGGTGGCGAGCAGCAGTGCTTCATGATAAGACCCCGCTGCTTAATTAGCAGCTGGGAGCTTTCTTGGGGAGACAAAAGACGCTAATAAGCGCTTTGTTCCTACGCAGATTGCTTTGGTCTCCATTAAAGAGCACCCCGAGTCACCAGTGGACATTTTAACCTACTTACAGGAGCAGGCCAAGGTTGCAGACTCTCACCGTGAGGTTCAACAGAAAACGTTGCAGTGACCTCCAACACGAGGCATAAACCCAGCTGAACCCTTCAGGCTCCTGTAGTCTGACCACACATCTTTTTTTTGAAGGGAACAATGAAAGGACACTACTGTTAGGGAAAATAATCAAATAAAGAACCAATATGCTGATTCTGAAGCTTTGTTTTCCCCAAGGAAACATTTTGTTTTCAAAGGTACGAGAAAAGAAACTCACCTGCAAACTGACAGGCAGGAAATTAAAACAGATATCTCACACAGAACAAGCTGAACTCGAATGAAAGGTAACTGCAGGAAAAGCTGAGGAGATGATGAGGCGGATCAGTGTGTCCTGATTCAGCAGGGATGACTCTCTGCTCCCTCTGGACTGTGAGCAGCATCAGCCAACATCTGGCCACCAGTGCAACATAAGACACAAACATCCACCTGTCACCTCAAATTAGCAGTTACATGTCCTGCTTTTGTGCTTTAAATTGTACTCAGGTCAAACAGCTTGTTTCCCTTAGACCCTTGGAGCAAGGCAGTAGCACCAGTATGATTCACTGCAGTCGCAATGAACAGAGAGCGTCAGAGGGGAAAAAATGAAAGATAGAAAGAAACCAAAAGTGAAGAAACACAAGAACTGCTAAAAGTAAAAGTCGAAATATCCTGGTCATGAAGAAATTCAGTTCAATTCAATTTTATTTATATAGCGCTGTGGTGGAATTAAGCCACGACGGGACCACAGATCTGGGTTTTGAGTCATCTTTATTCACCACAACACCTCACAACCCCTGAGATCCCGTGTTTTAACACGGTGGGCGTGATTGCGGATGCCGTGCAGGTGCGTCCGCAGGCACCGCAAACCACGCTCCACCACAAGCGCCAAATCACAGCAACAGTCACCTCAAAGTGCTTTATATTGTAAGGTAGACCCTACAATAATACACACAGAGAAAAACCCAACAATCATACGACCCCCTATGAACAAGCACTTTGGCGACAGTGGGAAGGAAAAACTCCCTTTTAACAGGAAGAAACCTCCAGCAGAACCAGGCTCAGGGAGGGGCGGGGCCATCTGCTGTGATTGGTTGGGGTGAGAGAAGGAAGACAGGATAAAGACATGCTGTGGAAGAGAGACAGAGATTAATAACAGATATGATTCAATGCAGAGAGGTCTATTAACACATAGTGAGTGAGAAAGGTGACTGGAAAGGAAAAACTCAATGCATCATGGAATCCCCCAGCAGCCTACACCTATTGCAGCATAACTAAGGGAGGATTCAGGGTCACCTGGTCCAGCCCTAACTATATGCTTTAGCAAAAAGGAAAGTTTGAAGCCTAATCTTGAAAGTAGAGATAGTGTCTGTCTCCTGAATCCAAACTGGAAGCTGGTTCCACAGAAGAGGGGCCTGAAAACTGAAGGCTCTGCCTCCCATTCTACTTTTAAGACGCAGTGGAGCGGAGGTGGAGTGCCTGGATTAAAACAGGACATATTAGCAGCATTTAACCTTCAGTTACTCTTTATGTAGTTAGATAGGAGTCATGTTTCTTTTTAGCTGAAAAACCTTACACCCAGAGAGACAGCCAGGTTCATAATGGATATAAGGAAGTTTTTTCAAAAACAGGAGCCACATTCAGGCTAACAGCTGACTGAGGAATCAGCTGACTGAACCTGCTACCAGGGTAACCAGAGAAAATGGGGCCGAAGAGGACACCGACAGCTGAGGAAGTCGAGGACCTTAAAAAGTCTCTTGACTTCATAATGGAGGAAATTTCCACTATCAGGTTGCAGCAGAAAAATATCATTGAAATTGTGGAAGAGGTAAAGCTCCTTCGCATCCAAAACGCCGAAAAAGATAAAAAGATTGCATACCTGGAAAGTAAGGTCGCTGACCTGGAACAATACTCCAGGATAAACGACGTCATCATCACTGGGCTCCATATTAAACCCCGGTCATACGCTCAGGCGGTGACCGCTGACAGCAATGAGGAACCTGGAGAGCTTGAAATTAGCTACACGGAACACCAGGTGGCTGCTTTCCTGCGGTCCAAAGGGATTGACCTGGACTGTAACTCTGTCGAAGCATGCCACCCTCTTCCCAGGAGGAACGGCAACATACCGGCTATTATATTAAGGTTTGTAAATCGGAAGCACAAGATTACGCTGCTGAAACAAGGAAGAAAATTAAAAGGTTCTAATGTCTTTATCAATGAACATCTAACCAAACACAACGCTGAAATAGCCAAAAAAGCGCGACACCTTAAGAAGCTGGGAAAAATTCAAAGCACTTGGACGACGAACTGTAAAATATTCATTAAACTAAACGGACCACCAGAGGAAGCCAAAGTTCTGACCATTAAAAACATGGCGGATCTCGAAAAATATCAGTGAGCAACACGATCTGGACGGCAAACAAGGTAACAGACAACCACACACTCACTTATGACACACACTGGAAGGAAGAACTCAGATACATCTGGAAGAAACAGCTGCATCATCCAGACAGTTGCAGAATATGATCAATTGGAACTGAAAACATTTAACTATATGGATCACAATACACAGGACTTGGAATATGAAATAGATCCAGACAACAACTTCTTCTCATCTAACAATAACAATTGCTGCTACTATACAAATAAAGACTACAATCAGAGGATTAAAACTGAGAATAAAGTCAGTGAAAATAAATTTCTGGGGGTAATAATAGATGAAAAACTTAACTGGAGAGCTCACGTAAGATATATTCATTCCAAAGTATCACGTAGCATTGCAATACTAAACAAGGCAAAACAGGTATTCGACAGAACATCACTTCATATTCTATACTGTTCACTGGTTTCACCTTACTTAAGCTATTGTGCAGAGGTCTGGGGCAATAACTATAAAACCACATTACATTCACTTTTTACTCTTCAAAAAAAAAACAACCAATTCGAATCATCCACAATGCGGGTTATAGGGAACATACAAACTCACTATTTTTGCAGTCTGAAATACTGAAAATGGATGATCTAGTGAAATTCCAAACAGCACAAATTCTATTCAAAGCAAAAAGTAAAGAACTGCCAGGTAATATTCTGAGTATGTTTTTTTTGAAAGAAGGAAGTTATAATTTAAGGGGTTTTTGTAACTTCAAAACAGGGAAGGTACGAACTACAAGAAAAAGCTTTTGTGTTTCTGTTCATGGAGTGAAACTGTGGAACAGTCTGAATATGGAATTAAAGCAACGTCCAAACATAAAACTGTTCAAAAAGAGTTATAAAAATATGATCTTCTCGAACTATAAAGAAAAGGAAAATATTGAAATTAAGTGAATGTCTCTATTTAAAAAAAAAAAAAAAAATTCATGATGTAATATTATAGTATAAAGTATATCAGAACTCTGTTCACTATTTCTATTACAAATTATATCAGTAAGGAAGGTGACTAAATATTAACTTATAATTTATGGCAACGGTGTGGGATTAAACAAGTGTTTACTTCTTCCCGCTCCCTTTCAACATGTAAATTAATCAGAATGTTGGTTTTTTTTGTATGTATTTTGTATAGTATTTTTTTCTCTCTCTTATTTTCTTTTCTAAATGTACCCGTATATTGTTCACATGTTGGAATAAATTACTAATCAATCAATCAATCAATCAATCAATCAATCAATCAATCAATCAATCAATCAATCAATCAATAAATACTCTAGGAACAACAAGTAAGCCTGCAGTGTGAGAGCGAAGTGCTCTAATAGGGTGATATGGTACTACAAGGTCATTAAGATAAGATGGGGCCTGATTATTTAAGACCTTGTATGTGAGGAGCAGGATTTTGAATTCTGGATTTAACAGGAAGCCAATGAAGGGAAGCCAATACAGGAGAAATCTGCTCTCTCTTTCTAGTCCCTGTCAGGACTCTTGCTGCAGCATTTTGGATTAACTGAAGGCTTTTCAGGGAGTTTTTAGGACTTTCTGATAATAAAGAATTACAGTCGTCCAGCCTGGAAGTAATAAATGCATCAACTAGTTTTTCAGCGTGACTCTGACACAGGATATTTCTAATTTTAGAGATGTTGCACAAATGGAAGAAAGCAGTCTTACATATTTGTTTAATATGTGCATTGAAGGACATGTCCTGGTCAAAAATGACTCCAAGGTTCCTCACAGCATTACTGGAGGCCAAGGTAATGCCATCCAGAGTAAGAATCTGGTTAGATACCATATTTCTAAGATTTTCAGGGCCGAGTACAATAACCTCAGTTTGATCTGAATTAAGAAGCAGAAAGTTAGCGGCCATCCAGGTCTTTATGTCTTTAAGACATTCCTGCAGTTTAACTAATTGGTGTGTGTTACCTGGCTTCATGGACAGATAGAGCTGGGTGTCATCAGCATAGCAGTGTAAATGTATGATATGTCTTCTAATGATGCTGCCTAAGAGAAGCATGTATAATGTAAACAGAATTGGTCCTAGCACTGAACCCTGTGGAACACCATAATTAACCTCAGTGTGTGAAGAGGACTCTCCATTTACATGCACAAATTGGAGTCTATTAGATAGATATGATACAAACCACTGCAGTGCAGTACCTGTAATACCTACAGCGTGCTCTAATCGCTCTAATAGGATATTATGGTCGACAGTATGGAACGCTGCACTGAGGTCTAGCAGGACAAGCACAGAGATGAGTCCACTGTCAGAGGCCATAAGAAGATCATTTGTAACCTTCACTAAAGCTGTTTCTGTGCTGTGATGAGCTCTGAAACCTGACTGAAACTCTTCAAATAAGCCATTCCTCTGCAGATGATCTGTTAGCTGTTTGACAACTACTCTTTCAAGGATGTTTGATATGAAAGGAAGGTTGGAGATTGGCCTATAATTAGCTAAGACTGCTGGGTCTAGAGATGCTTTTTAAGTAAAGGTTTAACTACAGCCAGCTTGAAGGCCTGTGGTACATAGCTGATTATTAGAGATAGGTTGATCATATTTAAGATTGAAGCATTAATTAATGGCAGGACTTCTTTAAGCAGTGTTGTAGGAATGGGGTCTAAAAGACACGTTGATGATTTGGAGGAAGTAATTATTGAAGTTAACTCAAAATCTGTCCTCAAAGAGCAAAACTGTCCTCACAGAGCAAAAAACTGTCCTCACAGAGCAAAACTGTCCTCACAGAGCAACAACTGTCCTCTCTGAGGAAAAACTGTCCTCACTGAGCAAAACTGTCCTCACAGAGCAAAAACTGTCCTCTCTGAGGAAAAACTGTCCTCACTGAGCAAAACTGTCCTCACAGAGCAAAAACTGTCCTCTCTGAGGAAAAACTGTCCTCACAGAGCAAAAGTGTCCTCACAGAGCAAAACTGTCCTCACTGAGCAAAAACTGTCCTCACAGAGCAAAAACTGTCTTCTCTGAGGAAAAACTGTCCTCACAGAGCAAAACTGTCCTCACAGAGCAAAAGTGTCCTCACAGAGCAAAACTCTCCTCACAGAGCAAAACGGTCTTCTCTGAGCAAAAACTGTCCTCACTGAGCAAAACTGTCTTCTCTGAGCAAGAACTGTCCTCACTGAGCAAAACTGTCTTCTCTGAGCAAAAACTGTCCTCACTGAGCAAAAACTGTCCTCACAGAGCAAAACTGTCCTCACAGAGCAACAACTGTCCTCTCTGAGGAAAAACTGTCCTCACTGAGCAAAACTGTCCTCACAGAGCAAAAAGTGTCCTCTCTGAGGAAAAACTGTCCTCACTGAGCAAAACTGTCCTCACAGAGCAAAAACTGTCCTCTCTGAGGAAAAACTGTCCTCACAGAGCAAAAAAAACGTCCTCACAGAGCAAAAACTGTCCTCACAGAGCAAAACGGTCTTCTCTGAGCAAAAACTGTCCTCACTGAGCAAAACTGTCTTCTCTGAGCAAGAACTGTCCTCACTGAGCAAAACTGTCTTCTCTGAGCAAAAACTGTCCTCACTGAGCAAAAACTGTCCTCACAGAGCAAAAACTGTCTTCTCTGAGGAAAAACTGTCCTCACAGAGCAAAAACTGTCTTCTCTGAGGAAAAACTGTCCTCACAGAGCAAAACTGTCCTCACAGAGCAAAAACTATCTTCTCTGAGGAAAAACTGTCCTCACAGAGCAAAAGTGTCCTCACAGAGCAAAACTGTCCTCACTGAGCAAAAACTGTCCTCACAGAGCAAAAACTGTCTTCTCTGAGGAAAAACTGTCCTCACAGAGCAAAAGTGTCCTCACAGAGCAAAAGTGTCCTCACAGAGCAAAAACTGTCTTCTCTGAGGAAAAACTGTCCTCACAGAGCAAAAGTGGTAAATGGCCTGTATTTATATAGTGCTTTACTTTGTCCGCTTCGACCCCAAAGCGGTTTACACTACATTCAGTCATCCACCCATTCACACACTGGTGATGGTAAGCTACATTGTAGCCAGAGTCACCCTGGGGCGCACTGAGAGAGGTGAGGCTGCCGGATACTGGCGCCACCGGGCCCTCTGACCACCACCAGTAGGCAACAGGTGAATTGTCTTGCCCAAGGACACAACGACCAAGACTGTCCGAACCAGGGCTCGAACCGGCAACCTTCCAATTACAAGACGAACTGCCAACTCTTGAGCCACGATCGCCCCCACGCAGAGCAAAACTGTCTTCACAGAGCAAAACTGCCCCCTACACATCACAGAAATGTCCTCACTGAGCACAAAACATCACACACACACATAAATGTCCATGTTTGCACAGCCTAATTTTCTCCACACACACACACACACACACACACACACACACACACACACACACACACACACACACACACACACACACACACACTCTTTTCACCTCAGTCTGGATTTCACCCTTCCTCCTCCTCCTCCTCCTCCTCCTCCTCCCTCCTTCTTTCTTCTTTTATTCCACTCTTTTTTACATTTACATCTCCTCCCTCTCCCTCCTGCCCCTCTCCAGGGAGGGACGGCAGATTGCTTTTCTCACCCTGCTGCTCTAAATGTCATTTTACTGAGAGCAGAAAGACAGAGGGGGAGGGACGGGGGACGTGGAGACAGGGACAGAGGGGAAGCCAGGCTGAGAAACACGATTGGACTCTTTTATTCACACGTTTGTTTTTAATAGGAAGTTCAGTTTGTTTAAACGGCTTCAGTCACCACCAACAGAAGACCTTTAAACTGTGTTTAAAACACGGGCCGATTGTTACAATACAGAAACGTTGACTTCACAACAAGAGCCGAGGTCGACAGGTTTCACAGTGGACACAATTTGTACAAATGCAGATCATGGTGTTTCTGACTGATGGGACAGTTTGGAGATAACTTAATGATTTTGCTTGTTGCATGTTGAATCTTGTGCTACCTCAGACTTTAGATGGCTGAAATACCCAGAATTCAGTTCAGTGGTGGTGGTGATATGTGAGAGCAGGACTCATGAATGAAATCATGAAATATTTTTAAGAAAAGAATTGATAAAAACGCTCAGATCTTCCCCCAGTGGATCCATCAGTTGGAATTTCTTTAAGTTTAACTGAAAATTTTAGAACAAAACCTCTTTAAAGACCTTTAAGTTCAACTCACTGATGGATTAACGCTGGGACGGTCAGATTTATCTTCTTCGTTGGTGCCGTACAAAAGTATCCGCTGCAGTGTAGTTCTGTTACTGACCACCAGGGGGAGCTCCGGGCCTGTTGTGCCTCTGGCTCGGTGCTCTCACACTTTAGAGGAAAAAAAGACTTCTCTTCCTCCATTTCTTCTTCTCTCACATCTCCCCTCTGTCCCCCCCACCCCCTCCTCAGAGACTCGGTACACTCACACAGCAGCAGGCTCTTTGTTTGCAGTTTGCTGTGGTTTGTAACAGGAACATACCTCCACTCCACTGCACACTCCTCTGCCCTCACACTGACACTCGTAATAATAATAACTGTTCATTTAAAATCCCAAAACAAACAAGTGAAGAAGTCAAAAGAATTAAAATAATAAATTCTAAACAGATCCATTAAAGTGTGACTGGATTTTATTTCATTGGGAAAAAGAAATCAGAGACACAAAACATGTTGTTTAAAAATAAAAAAGTAGAAATGATTTTTCTGTCAAAAATGTTTCTCTTAAATAAAACAGGACTGCACTGAAAGCTGTTCACAGCCTGTAAATAAATCAAATGAAGAGTAAAAATTCAAAGCTTCTTCTCATTATCCACTCCATTTATATCTGTTTCAAATAAAATGTTTGTTATTTATTGTTCTCATAAAAAGCAAATAAACCAAATTATAAGATGATGATAAATCCACTAACACGACTGAGAACTCAGAAAGAGAGGAGTTACGGTTTCATTGAATCAGTTTGAAGGTGAAACTGATGTTTGAGGGAAATAGAAGCACAAACCGAGTGCAGGATTTTATTTTATTAGTGAGTCAACTTGGACAGTTTTTATCTTGCGTTCAGTGAATTAAAGCGCAGAAATGAAGATTTGTGCACGACTACACATTCAGTAAAAACAGAAATCTGCAGGAAACGAAACAGCAACATCCAAAAAATTCATCTGAGTCTCAGACACGCTGATCCTGGAGCAAAAACTGCAGACGAGCCCTGGTTTACACAGTATATGATCGGGATTTATTACTTTAAAAAACACACCCATCTCTTTAATATTTGACATTTATTCACACTAGAGTTCTCCTCTATATCATTACTGTGTATACAGAGGTGTGACCTGCATTCACCGACGAAATCATTTTTGGGTCGAGTCTCTGTGGAGTCGAGTCTGGATGACGTTAGACTGAAATCTGTGAAAGTGACGAAAACGCAAGGCGAACGTCAACTTTCCATCAACTCTCAGCTGATTCTGAACAAACTGTGAAAACTGAACACAGAGCAGTGTGAGGAAACAAACAAACAAATAACAACAATAACAGTAATAAATCAATAAATCAAAGGCAGCAAACGATTCAGACTGGATTATTGAGCTGGAGGCGAAGGATGAGTTAGTTAATATTGGAGCAACCAACAGGAAATAAAACCAAAACACTCAAACAAAATGACTATCAAAATAAAACAGGAGATTATTGACGTGAAGGCTGACAAAGGTGGAAGGACGACGACAAAGAAACGTGAGATCAAAACTCGTGTGTGAAAAACGAGCCTTGACAGAAAAGCAGTGACAACAGGAAGCTGTTATCGTCCCAGGAAACACAGCCGATCAGAGTTCTGTGTGTGATTATTACTCCTGAGAACCAGAAACCAACAAGGGAAACGACTCTAAGGTGATCTGCTGTTTTGCTCGGGTCAAACAGGGGGCGCAGTTTTAAATCTGAGCGTGTGCCGCCTGGTTCAGGCTCAGATGCTGTGGCGAGTCCTGCATGTGGCTGAAAGTGGATAAATTAGGCCGAGCATGGGTAGATCGTGTGATGCAGGTGCACCACCGCCCTGCAACGACTCACTGAAAACTGTTCAGTGCTGCGTGTGCTCAGAGTGGGTGTGCGTATAAATGAAATCAGCTTTTACTTGAGACAAGAATCTCTGTGAGCCGTCACTCAGGTGAGGGTCATGTGACTTGTGCCAGATGAGGCCTGAATGGAGTCTGCATGCACCGAAACTCGGCTCTGCAGGACATTTCTGTGAGTGTCTCACTGAAATAAACTCTCAGATAGGCGAGAGGATGAAACCAAAGCCCATCAGGAGGTTACAGTCAGATCTGCTCGCGGGCCTGAGCCAAGCCTCATAATTAAACTAATTACAGACAAACAGGCTTTAATTGGAACACTTCTGATTAATTAATTAGGGAGCGGTCCAGCTCTGGTCTGCAGACAAGAATATCACTGAACACGTGCTGCGATAAAAGGACGATGCTATCAGGAACCAATTACAGCCCTCTGTGTGACAGAGCGCCGATGAAGCTGACGGAATCAAACTGGTGGAAAAAAGAGGGAAAACGTTCGAGGACGGTGGAAACAGTCTGGACGCCGCGTGACTGAGAACATCACGCTCAGGCTGAGCGAGCAGCAGCACGTCTCCGCCTCCACCGTTGTACTTGTACTGCAGTACTTTGTACAGCTCAAACTTCACTGCAGGTTTCTGACAGTTTCTGAAAACAACACTAATGAATCCTGAGGAAAGGGCGGGTGGAGCTAAATCCGACTTTAGTCTGTTTGTTTCGGAGCATTTTCCTCCACGTGTCACTTCCTGTCCGTGTGCGTGCGCCTGCTGGCCGATAATTGGTTAAAACACACAAAGAGCCGAATAAATTAGCTCATCTCAGCGTCTCTGCGACTGTTTCCTGTTGCCAGGCTGCGACGATGATGGTGATGATGCGTTATTACCATGGTAATTGTTGAAGCAGAACAGTTGGAGACAGGCGGGGTCACAAAGGTCAGCCATCACTGAACACCGCCCCCTCCCCGTAAAGTTCTTTTTCTCGTTAACTTTTTTCTCTTTGCCTCGAAAACCAGACAACGACCCCTGAGCTCTGATTGGATGCTGATCCTCTGTCCTGCCTGGGCTTCTCCAATGAGAGCTCAGACAGCTTCTCTTTTGCCTCCTTCCTCTTCTTCTGTCTTGTTTCCTTCTGCCTAATCATATTTTCTTGCTCTTCCTTATTCTTATGCTTCGTTCGTTCTTCATCCTTGTCATCAGGTTTTTCTTCATGTACTTGTTTTTGTCTCTCTGTATTTGTTTCCCTCTCCCTCTTCTTCTTCACATTCTTTGTTTCCTCCTCTTCGGTCCCCGCTGACTCTCGCGTCCTCGCTGTGATAATGAAGTGTCATATTAACGGCAGACACTGTTAACGTCTCCTAACGCTGCCTTCGCGCTCACTGTTTGGCTTTTAATGACACTAATGCATTCAGTCTCTGCTTCCTGCTTCCCAGCCAATCACGGGAAAACCTCCTCTTCTCAGGATGGCACGGTGAGGTCAGATGCAGCCAATCAGGGAGCAGCAGCTGAGCTGCGGAGGTCAACGAGTCATTTAGCAGCTGTGAAGTGAAGAGGCTCTGCGCTAATGAAAGTGAAGAGCAGACACAGAGGTTTGCTCAGGCTGAATTTTTCTCCACAGGGCTGAAGTTTGTTTCTGGGTGTGGCAGATAAACACAAGGTCAGAGGTCAGAGGTCAGAGGTTGTTTCTCTGGCTCTCATCCTGAAACATCTGTCTGAACCTGAGGAAGCTTTATTTCTTGCAGTTAGTTTGGAAGTTGTATGCAGCTGTAACTTGGTTAAAAGAATTCAGGGTGAATCCAACCTACTCTCTCACATGTCACCCGGCACTAGTAATGGCAAAGGATTGTGGGTAAATCCAGCGTGAAAGCTTTGGTTATTTTTGTCCTGCTTTTTTTCATCTGTGAACTCTGAGGTGATGCTCAAGCTGTGACCTCTCTACTGCCGAGCTTCATTTCTGACCTATAACTCAAATATAACGGGGATTGCAACACTCGTTTAAATGCAACGAGGCAGCAGCTATGGGATGAAGCTATAACACACACACACACACACACACACACACACACACACACACACACACACACACACACACACACACACACACACTGAGGATAAACCAATGAAGACAAACATGAACACACTCTGAAAGTTCTCAGAAATACAGCTTCTAATCCACCCAGCAACACAGAGAAAATATCCTGATAACACACACACACACACACACACACACACACACACACACACACACACACACACACACACACACACACACACACACACTGTGAGGATAAACCCAGCTCTAATCCTGCTCAGGTGTAGGATTACAGGATCTTACTGGTTGCTGGTGTTTTGGACAGGTTTCTGTGAAGATGACGTTCCTCAGGGAAGGATTCTGGGTCCTCTTTTCATTTGAAATCCTCCTGGTTGAATATTAATTTGCTATTTCTTGGGTTAAAATACACATGTGTACATTTTCTACTAGTGGCTTCTATTATGTAATAATGGATTGGATTGCATTTATATAGCACTTTTCGAGACCCTCAAAGTGCTCTACCACCACAATGTGCCTCTACCACCACAAGGTGGCGCACCAAGAAATGTGCGTACCTCAGTTTGCTTTGTCGGGGGGCAGCTAGTCTGAATGCTTATGGACTTCACACTTTAAAGACCAGAACAGGAAGTGAATTTCTCCAGTGTGGGATTAAATAAAGTCTAAGTCTATGAAGCAAGCATCTACAGACGCCTCAACTCTGAAAACGTGATCACGTTCTGTTGTTTGGGGCTAATAACTCCCAGAGTTATTGAAAGCAGTGTGTCATGGGAAACATATAGGGAATATTACCCAGAATGCATTGTTTTCAGACCAGTTTGAATGTTAAACTTTTTCTCCAAATACACAGGTATACACAGGCTGACTCAGTTATACCCAAAAACTGAGATAAAACTTTTTCTACACTGAATTTTACTGCAGCTCCACTTTCACCAGCAGAAATCTGACTTCACTCTTCAAAAGAGTTGTCTTTAAATACAAATCATAAATAATAACCTGCTCCTATAACAGCTCCACTGACTGACCGTGAACACACTTTAATAGAAGATGTATACATGACTGTGACACACCTGGCTCCATAAATAAATGATGAAGAGTTCAGGTAAACATAAAAATAAACCTGATAAATCAGGAGCTCAGACAGTAAATGCAGGTAAATTAGGTAAATGTTGAGTTTTCCATCATTGCTGTGATAAAGAACTTTAAATTTTTCTCGTATAATAAGATTATTATCAGTATTTTCATGTTTTGTGATGAAAATAATATATAATTGTTTTGTGAAAATGATGACACAATTTGTTGGTGTCCTGTTTAACTTGCAGATTCAGATGAATCTCTGTTATTAACGTGATAATGAAGTTCATTTTATTATAGTATTATATTTTATGATTAACAGTAACGGCGAGCCTTTAAATGAAGGAGCAGAAGAAGAAACTGTAATAAAACCCTGGATGTCGTCTCAGCGTCATTTCACACTGTCTGCTTTTATTTCGGGGAAATGTTGAACTCTCCGCTCTGTTTGAACATCTTATTGCTGCACAGCGACAACAGCTTCTTATTATTTCATCTTTTCCCTGTAAGAGCTCCCATTCACAGCTCAGAGCACAGATCCATCCATCCATCCATCCATCCATCCATCATTCATCATCCATCCATCCATCCATCCATCCATCCATCCATCCATCCATCATTCATCATCCATCCATCCATCCATTATCCATCCATCCATCCATCCATCCATCCATCATCCATCCATCCATCCATCCATTATCCATCCATCCATCATCCATCCATCCATCCATCCATCCATCATTCATCATCCATCCATCCATCCATCCATCCATCCATCCATCATTCATCATCCATCCATCCATCCATCCATCCATTATCCATCCATCCATTATCCATCCATCCATCCATCCATCCATCCATCCATCCATCCATCATTCATCATCCATCCATCCATCCATCCATCCATCACTCATCTTCCATCCATCCATCCATCCATCCATCCATCCATCCATCCATCCATCCATCATTCATCATCCATCCATCCATCCATCCATCCATCCATCCATCCATCCATCATTCATCATCCATCCATCCATCCATCCATCCATCCATCCATCCATCATCCATCCATCCATCCATCCATCATTCATCATCCATCCATCCATCCATTATCCATCCATCCATTATCCATCCATCCATCCATCCATCCATCATCCATCCATTCATCCATCCATCCATTATCCATCATCCATCCATCCATCCATCCATCCATCCATCCATCCATCCATCCATCCATCATCCATCCATCCATCCATCCATCCATCCATCCATCATTCATCCATCCATCCATTATCCATCCATCCATTATCCATCCATCCATCCATCCATCCATCCATCCATCATCCATCCATCCATCCATCCATCCATCCATCCATCCATCCATCCATCCATCCATCATTCATCATCCATCCATCCATCCATCCATCCATCCATCCATCCATCCATCTTAATTTATGTTTTTATGAAGAAACATCCTGTGACCTCTGATTCCAACAGACAGTGCTTTAGTCCTAAAGTGACTCTGAATAAAGAGCTGGTTTTTAAGAGAATTTGCTCTTGACGGCACTTGGCCTCTGGCTAGTTTGGACCCGACAAACCAGTCTAGGCCCTCTCAGACTATACCAGATTGAACCTCTATGAATAGAGGGCATTGTCTAATGTTACGACTGCTTAAATATTTACAGTTATTTCCACACTTTTAACACGTCACAGTGGCCTTGTGACTGACAGACTAAGCACTGCTGTTCATGTAATAAATAATCAATTTTAATTGTTATTACCTGGAGTGAGCGGAGCAGCTGAAGATGTGAGCAGGAGTCAGCGTGACTGTACTGAAATGGGCTCTAATGTGTGCAGGATCATCTCCTCAGGTGTTTGAGCTCATCTTTAAGTTGGATATAACTGGTTATTTTCCTTTTTCTATGGCTAAGTTGCAGAATAAGGATGGACACTGATCCACTGCTGGAAGAAGAAGGATAGAAGATTTTATTCACCCATTGTTTCTGCCTCCAGCCATCCTCACACCTGCTGAGTAGTTTTTACCGCCTGAGCAAAACCAAAGTTCAAATCAAAGTAAAACTAAATTTAAACATAATAACCATTGTTCCCTCCAGTCTCTAAATTCAGACGTTTCCTCCCTTTTATCCAAGTTGTGTGAATGCACAGCTCACAGTGTGTTTGTTACTTGGGATAAAACTGACGTTTGTTTCACAGAGTTAGAGATGAAACATACAGAAACTTACTGTGAAATATAAGTTGTTGTTGATTTATTTTAAAGATAGATCAGTGAAGGAAGCTGGTACAGAGAGAGGGGGAGACCGGCCGGGACTCGAACCCGGGCTGGCTGTCCTCAGCCATATGGCATGTGGGCACCCGCTCAACACACTGATCTAAACCAGCGCTTAGCTGTTTATAACTGTTTATTAATCTGAGCCACGACTGCTTCAGTAAAGGTGATGCGAACACATCAGTTCCTGGACATTTCCTAAAATCAGCTGATTCAAGAAGTTTCTGCAGGAAGTCGAGTGAGATGATCATCAGGAGGATGAAGACTCTGCATCAGCCTTCATCTCCAAAGCTTTCATTCAGCTGATTTACTCTGTGATGTCATCACAACACACCACACTGAAGGCGTGTGTGTGTTCCTCACACACCTCCAACAGGTAAATTGGTGAGACTTTACCTCCAGCCCCTGCTCCCCTGCTCCTGCCCTGTGATTGGCTGAGCTCTGTTTAGACTGACACGTCTCCAGAGTGACAGATTGATGAGACGGACGCCTCCACACACACACGCTCACACAGACACACTCACACACACATCTTATTTACATGTTCAGGTCTGAATCCAGGGACAAACCGGTGTGAGCTGAAACGATACAAAGACTCTGAGCTGGTCGGCCCTATCAGCTGCAGACGTTCAGCTTCCTTCGTTTACGTTAACGTCAGGTCGCTTGTTGTTGTTGAGTTATGACGATGGTCAGCTTGTCCCTGTAAAATCAGGAGAGGAAAGAGACGAGCAGATGTGTGACGACAGGAGAAAATGTCGGTTTGAGGTGAGCTCTTCCATAGCAGTGAAGGATACAGCGGACTGACACCTGAGGGGAAGGCGGACTCATCAGAGACTCACCTGCACTAATGCTTGGAGGGTTAATATTTTTGTTGAAAGGAGCGAACTTCATGAAAGTTTCTTTTATTGATGGTCTCAGGATCTGTGGATCTTTATAACTTTTACTCTTGCAGACCATAAAATTCATAGGGGAGACTCCAGCTGCTGCCACACTGCAGCATTTTCAGCAGCTGCTCATGCTCAGATCATCCATCTGAGTGAGATGGTGGGAGCAGACGTGGATGTAGATGTCTGAGATTAGCTCTGATGTGGAACGGAAACACATACAGCATCTTAATTTCCCACTGAAACACGTTGAAGGTGTTCGATATGAGAAATGCATGTTTTCCTGCATCAGAAGGCCCGAGTAGCTGCAGATCTGTGATAATGGGCTCAGCGCAGCATGTCTGAAGTGTTCTCTGTGATCTCTGTCATGTTTAATGAGGAAGTGTAACCCCGTTCTTTCTCTCCACCTGTGCAGGCGTGTCAGATCAAACACGGTCTACATGCAAACCAAACAACCTGTGAAATGTCATCGCTCTCACACGCAGAGCGCCAGCGTTCGCGGCCCATCGCCGCTAATGAGCGGATGTTACGTGTTAATCCATCCAGGTGGAAAGTGTCTGACACCGAGTGTGTTAACCTGCTGTACGAGCAGACGTTACACTTCAGCCTGCTCTCTGATCCTCTTCACACTCTTCATCCCAACACCTGATGTACAACATCTGGCTCAGCCACATCTGGACCAGCACACGACGTGAGCAGCGACACAAACAAACAGCTGGTGCCAGGAACAATGAACAAAAGGCTTCATGTCCTCACCTCGGTCTGACCGAAGGTGTGAAGGTTTCAGCTGGTGTTTGATCCCAGTCATCCCAGAATGATGCTTCAAACTGAAAGAATCCAACAAGTCCACACACACGTGTGCTAGCACACATCTCTGAACTAACTTTTAGAATCATGTCAGAGGTGGTCTACAAAAAGGAAAAAACCTGTAACAGTGCCAGAAAACAGAGAGAGCGAGTAAAGAACCCAATCCGCCAAAACAACCAAAGGTGAACCTGACAAATCAGACCACACATGTGCAGAGTTAGGACCAGGAAGCGGAGTCTTCTGTCCTCCTGTTAACCCCCATAAAATGCCATCACAGCAAAAAACGACTTTCACATAAAAAATCTGAAAATCTTAGAAATATGGTATCTAACCAGATTCTTACTCTGGATGGCATTACCTTGGCCTCCAGTAACACTGTGAGGAACCTTGGAGTCATTTTTGACCAGGACATGTCCTTCAATGCACATATTAAACAAATATGTAAGACTGCTTTCTTCCATTTGTGCAACATCTCTAAAGTTAAAAATATCCTGTCTCAGAGTGATGCTGAAAAACTAGTTCATGCATTTATTACTTCCAGGCTGGACTACTGTAATTTATTATTATCAGGAAGTCCTAAAAACTCCCTGAAAAGCCTTCAGTTAATCCAACATCAGAACCCTCTGAACATTAGAAATATCTGAATATGGGTATCGAAGAAGAGGGCCCTGAAAACTGAAGGCTCTGCCTCCCATTCTACTTTTAAATACTCTAGGAACAACAAGTAAGCCTGCAGTGTGAGAGCGAAGTGCTCTAATAGGGTGATATGGTACTACAAGGTCATTAAGATAAGATGGGGCCTGATTATTTAAGACCTTGTATGTGAGGAGCAGGATTTTGTTCAGAGGGTTCAGATGTTTGTGTTGACAATTCCTTGTGGAGTCTCCTTGAATCTATCACGTTTTAGGATGCGTGTCAAACTCAAGGCCCGCGAGCCAAATGTGGCCCACCACATCATCTTATGTGGCCCACTAGAGCTTGTGCATGATTGTCTCAAAATAAGTTAACTGTATGTTGCTTAAAAAGCGCATGTTGATCATAAATACATCTTGCACATTCAAATTATCATCCACCAAGGTGACGCATCTCACCAGTAGTGATGATCTAATTGCACAAGCGAAAATTATGCAGTGCTTTTTCAAGTTCTAGGCTGGCTACCAAACTGAGCTGGTTAATACTACGTTTGATCTGCACTTCTCTGACTTTAAAGCGCAGCAATCTGGTTTTGACGTCTTTACCAATCCTTTCACGGCCGATGTCTGCAGTGCACCTCAGCACCGTCAGATGGAGTGACAGTGGCCTGAGAGCAAAGTTCCAGGATGCTGCAATCAAGGACTCTTAGCATCTACTGCCTGCTGGGTTGATGCCACAGCTCCGCCTTCATGTTTTCTGTCCATGTCCCAAACATGGACAGAAAACGATCTCTTCTGATAGGTGTTTCCAATTATGAATGCAAACAAGACCAAGCGCAGATCACGCATCACCAATGACAGCCTCCACGCTGTTCTGGGGCTTGCCTCAGCACAAGACCTGAAAGCAGACACTGACAACCTGACCACCTGATTTATGAGTGTCATTCGGTCTTTAATGTTGATGTTGGGCATTTGCTCTCTCATGAAGCGTCATTGAGGTGAGAGACAAAGATGTCTAAAGCTGTGACATAATCAGTGAAAATATTGTTTTAGATGACTCTAACACAGGGGGGTCAAACTGAAATGAGCTGTGGGCCACTGCTGGTTCTGTCGTCTCATTGGACGGCCACTTTAGTGTTCAAGTAGTACAAAACAAATAAACACCCACAAATATTTCAGAAACTGTTTGGTTTGTTTGCTTAAATGTCAAATATTATATAGGAAGACAAAACTGGAAACGTGGACACTGAATCCTTTTATTGAACGACCAAATAAATACGTTGGTCCTCTCTGTCTGTGCAGACACGTGACAGCACTTCTGCTGTCATTGTGTTCATATTTAACTAAATCAAACTGCAGACATAAGTGTACACATTAGCTTTTGAACTAACACAGCTGTCCCTCAGCATGTTTGTGCTCTCTGCTCATGTTACCTTCATATTCAGTCATTTTTGGCTTTTTAAAGAACTTATTTTATCATGGCACTCAACAACAAACAAATCCTCCCTCCTTTCAAACTGCATTATAGTTCTTCACGTCATTGTACCGTCCACTAGTTTGAGACCCCTGCGCTAACACTTAGAGAGCGTGCTATCTCAGCAAAATGATGACCATGATGTTTAGTTAATCAAAAAGGGGCGGGGCAGTGTCTGTTAATTGATAGTCAGTGAGGAGCTGTGTCTTTAACACCTGTTGGCTAAAAATACTCCTGTTTTCAGTTCAGAGGATGTTTCCCTGTACAAGTGGAACAAGAAGCCCTCAGGTGTGCGCACTTCCTGTGAGCTCTGCCCTGATTGGCTGCTGAAGAGCTTGACAGCTTGGTGGCGTAAACAGTTGAAGCATCAGCATGAACATTTCGTGTGGCGAGTGAATCTAAATGCGCCCAGACGTGCGATGAAACATTAACACGTGTCATCAGAGCGGCTGTCACATGTTCAACAAACACGGTCGCTCTGACATCACAATACACCATTACTGACACACACTGCTGCATTATTAACACACACACACACACACACACACACACACACACACACACACACACACACACACAGGGTGCAGGCTTTCAGAAGCACTCCATCATAATTTATCCTGAATAAAATATTCATTTGCTTTTAATATTTATTCTGGCTTTTAGGAGACAGCCTCTCTGCCCACCCGCCCACACACACACACACACACACACACACACACACACACACACACACACACACACACACACACAAAGTGATGCTTATTTTAAAAATTAAAAAACGACAAAATAAAAATGTTCATCTTGACACTGTTTAACATTTAACTCAAAGTGACAACAAAAAGTTGCCTCAGTGTGTGTGTGTGTGTGTGTGTGTGTGTGTTCAGTATTCCACTTCCTGGCAGCTCTTACTGTGTTTAGTTAAAGAAACATGACATTTTTACAGATGAACATTTAGAAAATTGATTCGCTCTCGTCTCTTCTCTAAATATACGAGCGTGATGAATATTTCAGTGCTGATTTAGACGTCGGGGATTTTCTCTTTTTAATATTAGAACAGAGTAAATTTGTCCTTAGCTGCTGCTGAAGCTCACTGACATGTTTCCTCAGCGACGGACTAAACTCTCAGTCAGACTTTATGCGCAGGTATTCCCAGCAGCACAGACTGGAAACATGATTATCGGATATCTGCAGAACAGCAACAACACAAAGAAATTATGTTTCCCCTGAAAATGAGGCCCGAGACTGCCGCGCTGGCAGCACTCCCTGCAGACCGCAGACACACTTATTAAATATTCCTGTGGTCATGGAGAGGAGACGTGGGAGTGGACACACTCAGGATGAAGATTAAAGAAAACAAACACTCCAAACAAATCAAATAACGTTTCATGGCACGAAGCAACAGAATGAAACCAAAGTCTGCAAATTAAGACTGTTTCAGCATGTTTTATTCCACACTTATCGTCAGCTGCCGTCAAGCACCCAGACAGAAACCTTTATTTCATAGTCAAACTCTGACATAAGGTTAAGTTTTTATTTGCATTCATTTGCTGCAGATGTATCGATACTGTTGTGCTGCAGGTCTTTGTCTCCCGTTTCACTGAATTCAACTTTAAATAAACTAATATCTGCTCTGTTCACGTGCAGCTCAGAGTTTAAGGCCAGTGCAGCTGACGGGCTCACAGTGTGCTCAACACCAAATATCTGACGTGTTCAGGGAAGAATCGCTCTGAGTGTGGATGTGAAGCTTTTCACAGCAGACCGTTAATGGCTGACCTCGTGTTGTTGACGGATAATCTGAGCGTCTTCTTCTTTCTGTATGATGGTGTTTGTCTCAACATAAACTTTACTGAGAACAGTTTATCTCGCCCACCAGCTTCCTGTGCTCATGTGTTCATATCACAGAGTAACTGGCTCGATTGACTGAGCTCGCCCAGTTTCAGCTACCATCCAAACTTTGCTGCTGTTTAGTTAAATCCAAAGTTGGGACAGAGCTGTATACTTTTTACATTCACCTGCCCTCCTGCCTCCTAAGGATGATAAATTAACTGACCTGCGTTTTTTGTCTTCAATTAACATTTGGCCTTACCAGAGATCCGCCTGGCAACCAATTATGTCATCAGCCTGGCATTTAAGTGGTCACATGACTAGGCGCCTGCAGAGCAGCAGCAGCAGACAGAGGCGGTAATTATGAGGCGTGAGTGTGAGCTAACCACAAGGGGAAAGTCAACTCAATGTTCAGCAGCTTGTTAAAAGGTTTCTGAATCGGTTAATAAGCTAAAAGATGTTTTCTGCACAAAATGTCACACAGAGAAGAATTAAAGGAAGACAAAGGTGAGAAGAAAAAAAGGAAATTAAGCTCAAATTAAATCATGAAAAAGGACGAAAAGTGTGTGAATGTAGTATTACATCAAAGTCCTCCAAGCTGTGCAAAATAAGCTGAAATCAGATCCAGAGAGGGACGATGCAGACCCAGCAAACATGGCTGAAACACTGATGTTATCACCACGCTAAACGAGATGCTTCATCCAAAACAGATGGACCAATGGTGGTGCTGTTTCCACATAGTCAAACTATCTCTTATAAATCAAGAACATTAATTGCATGTGTTTCTTTCACAAGTCTCAATGCTTGTTTTTAGAGCGCTTTTATGACTATAACGACCACTCTAAGCACTTTTACCACAGGACTTTCATATCATGCGTCTACCTCACACTAACTAACCCAAGATGCATGTTTGGACTGTTCAGCTGGGGGCAGAAACGGGAGTGAAGCAAAAGATTATGTTTAAGCGGAAATTTGGAAAGGATCTCCGGCAGATGTTCAAGAAGGCTCTTTGGCAGGTGTTTAAGAAGGATTTCCGGCTGATGTTCAGTAATGACTTTCAGCATATGTTCAAGAAGATGCAGATGTTCAGTAATGACTTTCAGCATATGTTCAAGAAGATGCAGATGTTCAGTAATGACTTTCAGCATATGTTCAAGAAGATGCAGATGTTCAGTAATGACTTTCAGCATATGTTCAAGAAGATGCAGATGTTCAGTAATGACTTTCAGCATATGTTCAAGAAGATGCAGATGTTCAGTAATGACTTTCAGCATATGTTCAAGAAGATGCAGATGTTCAGTAATAACTTTCAGCATATGTTCAAGAAGATGCAGATGTTCAGTAATGACTTTCAGCATATGTTCAAGAAGATGCAGATGTTCAGTAATGACTTTCAGCAGATGTTCAAGAAGATGCAGATGTTCAGTAATGACTTTCAGCAGATGTTCAAGAAGATGCAGATGTTCAGTAACGACTTTCAGCAGATGTTCAAGAAGGCTCTCTGGCAGGTGTTTAAGAAGGATTTCCGGCTGATGTTCAGTAATGACTTTCAGCAGATGTTCAAGAAGATGCAGATGTTCAGTAATGACTTTCAGCAGATGTTCAAGAAGGCTCTTTGGCATGTGTTTAAGAAGGATTTCCGGCTGATGTTCAGTAATGACTTTCAGCATATGTTCAAGAAGGCTCTCCGGCAGATGTTCAGTAATGACTTTCATCAGATGTTCAAGGAGGATCTAAAACAAACAGGACTTCACTGAGGAGCTTTTGTCCACACATTCATAAGCCAACACGCACAAACTTCCACCTACACACCTGCATGCATGAATACTTCCATAATGTAAGAGTTAAATAGAAAAGAGTTAAACAGAAAAGCAGGGAAGTGTGAGCTGTGGGGGTCACTGTAAGTCAAGTAAAGGTGTATGTGTGAGAAATCCTCTTCATTAGAGTTATAAAAGAGAAGCATGAAAATACATAAATATTATAAATGTTAAACATTCAATTGGAAAGGATCTCCGGCAGATGTTCAAGAAGGCTCTTTGGCAGGTGTTTAAGAAGGTTTTCCGGCTGATGTTCAGTAATGACTTTCAGCAGATGTTCAAGAAGGCTCTCTGGCAGATGTTCAGTAATGACTTTCAGCAGATGTTCAAGAAGATGCAGATGTTCAGTAATGCCTTTCAGCAGATGTTCAAGAAGATGCAGATGTTCAGTAATGACTTTCAGCAGATGTTCAAGAAGGCTCTCTGGCAGATGTTCAGTAATGACTTTCAGCAGATGTTCAAGAAGATGCAGATGTTCAGTAATGACTTTCAGCAGATGTTCAAGAAGATGCAGATGTTCAGTAATGCCTTTCAGCAGATGTTCAAGAAGATGCAGATGTTCAGTAATGACTTTCAGCAGATGTTCAAGAAGGCTCTCTGGCAGATGTTCAGTAATGACTTTCAGCAGATGTTCAAGAAGATGCAGATGTTCAGTAATGACTTTCAGCAGATGTTCAGTAATGACCTTCAGCAGATGTTCAAGACGATGCAGATGTTCAGTAATGACCTTCAGCAGATGTTCAAGAAGATGCAGATGTTCAGTAATGACTTTCAGCAGATGTTCAGTAATGACCTTCAGCAGATGTTCAAGAAGATGCAGATGTTCAGTAATGACTTTCAGCAGATGTTCAAGAAGGCTCTCCGGCAGATGTTCAATAATGACCTTCAGCAGATGTTCAGTAATGACTTTCAGCATATGTTCAAGAAGGCTCTCCGGCAGATGTTCAGTAATGACTTTCATCAGATGTTCAAGAAGATGCAGATGTTCAGTAATGACCTTCAGCATATGTTCAAGAAGATGCAGATGTTCAGTAATGACTTTCAGCAGATGTTCAGAAATGACCTTCAGCAGATGTTCAAGAAGATGCAGATGTTCAGTAATGACTTTCAGCAGATGTTCAAGAAGGCTCTCCGGCAGATGTTCAATAATGACCTTCAGCAGATGTTCAGTAATGACCTTCAGCAGATGTTCAAGAAGATGCAGATGTTCAGTAATGACTTTCAGCAGATGTTCAGTAATGACCTTCAGCAGATGTTCAAGAAGATGCAGATGTTCAGTAATGACTTTCAGCAGATGTTCAAGAAGGCTCTCCGGCAGGTGTTCAGTAATGACTTTCATCAGATGTTCAAGGAGGATCTAAAACAAACAGGACTTCACTGAGGAGCTTTTGTCCACACATTCATAAGCCAACACGCACAAACTTCCACCTACACACCTGCATGCATGAATACTTCCATAATGTAAGAGTTAAATAGAAAAGAGTTAAACAGAAAAGCAGGGAAGTGTGAGCTGTGGGGGTCACTGTAAGTCAAGTAAAGGTGTATGTGTGAGAAATCCTCTTCATTAGAGTTATAAAAGAGAAGCATGAAAATACATAAATATTATAAATGTTAAACATTCATCAGATTTAAAAACAGTTTTACAGACCTTAGTTAATGCTACAATAAAATTTACTGAACATAACACATAAACACGCTGATCTCTGCCTAACCCCACAGAAATCTGGTCATACTTATTCACTTCAAGGCTGGCACGACCCTTTAAAATCTGCTGGTAGACCCACAAGTTAATTATTCAGCAATAAACATCCAACAAAATCAATATTTCCTTAAAAATGGTGAACTCTGGAGTGCAGTCATCACCCCAACAGTCAAGCAATTCAACCTCAAACATAAAGCGGTTCATGGATCACCTGTGCTTCATAAACTAAAGAAAAACTCACAGCTTGCTTGACTGAACTCTGCCTCAGTCCAAAAAAGTAAAACCATCAACAGCAGGGATCAGTTTTTACTGGTTCATAGTAAACTGGTAAAAATGATGGTTGAGGGCTAGAAAATGCCCCTTCCCAACATTAATGCTGCACGCTGCATGCTGAACACCTACCGACAGATGCAAAGGGGTCCTTTACAGATGGTCCTCTCGTGCACCCAGTCCTAGACTTTATTAATGCCCCTACATGCTCCATAGAAATTCTCAAAAATTCATCTTTTCAGACAGATATCTTTTTGTGTGGAACATCATCCTACTTTCACGGCTGTAGAAGGGCTGTATAAGGTCTAAAACAGACGTTTGTCTCTGGTTAAATTTAGTGAAACTCGTCCCCATATTGCAGCTAAATAAGGACTGTCACTCGGTAACAAGGCTCAGCCCATAAATTAATGTTCATGGACCTCTGTAACTTGTGGATTGACACACACTTACAGCAGTCTGTAAGATAGTCATGTAATCGGTCAGCTCATGTTCCTGGACATGAATCCTGAACAGGATGCTCTATTTATGAGACGTCTGCGGGCTTGACCAAGCAGCATTATTTTATCCTCTAGGGATGAGAACAGAAAGTGGGTGGAGACAGGTGCATCTGCTCCCTCAGACCACGCCCCACAGGTCAGATGTATCTGGTTGGTTCTGGACTAGAAAAGTCTTTGACAGATACCCCAAATATAAAAAGGCAGTTGGTCTGGGTTTAGTCTGATTTGGTACAAATTTATCTACATATGGGGCGACCGTCGTTCAGGGGGTTGGGACAACACGTTCTCACTCCCAAAGCGTAACATTTTACACTAGGTGACAAATCGTCAACATATTACGGTTTCGGGCACCCAACGCGTTCCTATATGACGACATCGGAAAACTGAGGACATATGAGAACCGTTTGGACTCAATCTACACATGTTTGCTCTTTTCCTTAAAATCGCTTTGGAAAACACTATTTCACGTCATTAAAGTGCTGGTTAGGCTTAGGGATAAGGTTAGGTTTAGGGCTGCAGTACAGGGCTGGAACCCGGCGCGTACCATAAGAACGCGAAAGGTGTTCGTTTCCTCACGAACGCCCCAGGTCGTGACAAAACGTCGGGATGTTACGCCTCTGGAGTGAGAACGGGCTCGTTGGGAAAGTCATCTTGTAACCAGAAGGTTGCCGGTTCGATCCCCAGCTCTGTCTGTCTTGGTTGTTGTGTCCCTGGGCAAGACACTTCACCCTACCAGCTACTGGTGATGGCCAGAGGGGCCGATGGCGCTATATGGCAGCCTCGCTTCTGTCAGTCTGCTGTGGCTACAACTGTGGTTTGCCTCCACCAGTGTGTGAATGTGAGAGTGAATGAATAGTGGAATTGAAAAGCGCTTTATAAATGCAATCCATTATCAAAACAACCCCATACAGCCTCAACACCCATCCTTCACCTTTTCAGATAAATGTTAACATCAGTGTCATACCTTTGTCATCTCGTTAAACGCGTTTGGAGGGCGTTTCTTCTGTCTTCATGTCTGTACTGGACTAAATGTGCACACATATTTGGACTAAATGAAGTCCAGTAAGGAAACGTCCGAGCTGCTTCCTGATTGGTGGTTCATCTCTGCCCGTCATCCTCTGGACTCAAAGTTCTTCACCAGTGAGCATGCTCTCTCAAATCCTCCTCCTCTTCCTCACCTCCTGACACATGATTACACTGCTACTGATGGTGTTGCCATGGTGATAATTAACACTAATCACCAGAGGATTGTTGTCACCATGGCAACAGTGGGAGCAGCAGAGGTGATGGGGGGGGGGGGGGGGGTGTGCATTTAAAGACAGTGGTCACCAGGGAGAGAGGAAGAGGGAGGAGGTGTTTAATATTCAGAGAATTAACTGCAGCAGGAAATGAAAGCGATGAAGAGGAGGGTTTGTTATTGTTCTTAAAGCATCATAAACAGAAACCGCGCTGAGGATTTCTGCAGTCTGTGAAACGCTTTCTAAGCCTTCCCTCCATCGGCCCGAACATTTAAAGCAACATTTTTATAAATCCAGCTTCACTTCAGAGGCCCTCATCCCCTCCAGGACTCCTCACAAACTCCTGATGTTTCAGATCTGATTCAGCTCATTGTGAAATAATCCGTCCACCTCATGGAAACATGATCTTCTCTGAAGCAGAGCCTCCACATCGAGGTGGAAAGCTCAAACAGCACTAGGAGGCAGGTCCTCTTCGCTCCTTTGTTGAACACATATTAATAGCCCTGCCTCAGAAGCCCGTTTAAGCAGAAATAACTTCCTGTAGGCGTTTTGCATAATGGTCCATCTCCTGCTAATTATTCCACAAAGCTTCCACGTCTACTTTGAACCTTTCCTCGGTGGATTAGCTGTGAGCTTGCACAAACTCTTTGATGAGATGCAGAGTTCATAAACTCTCAGGACTGACGCACTTCGCTCTGATCGCTTAGGTCTGACGATTCTCTTCATGATCATCATCATTAGCAGATGTTTCCCACAGATTTAGATTCTGTTGGTGTCGGAGCATGAACATGTGCTCCACATTAGTGAATAATTACAGTTTCTCTTTCTCCTGTGCAGTCTGCCATCAGTGGATGTTTTACGCTCTTCTGTTTCCCGAGGTGTTAATTATTGCCAAAATACCATCAAACAGAAAGGTCCCAGCAGGAACTACAGGCCACAGGCTGGACCACAGGTGGACCACGGGCTGATGAACCTGCAGACCCTCTAGCCTCTGGATTTGATGGTCGCTCCAACGGCATGGGAACCCAGACAGCACCATTACCCATAGGGGAGCCGGTACCTGTCTTCGAATGCCATCAGGTGAGATCCACGCTGAGGAGGATCAATGTTAACAAAGCAGCAGGACCAGACAGGGTTCCAGGACACACGCTGAAGTCATGTGCCGACCAACTGGCGGGGGTGTTCACCAACATCTTCAATCTGTCTCTGCAGCAGGCTGCAGTACCAACATGCCTCAAATCAACTACCATCATTCCTGTGCCCAAAAGACAGTCAGTAAAATGTCTGAATGACCATCGCCCGGTCGCTCTGCCACCAATGATCATGAAGTGTTTTGAGAGACTCGTTCTTTCACACGTCAAGGCCAACATCCCTGCTGACCTGGACAGCCTACAGTTTGCTTACTGCAGGAACAGATCAACAGAGGATGCAGTCTCAGTCACACTTCACACCAGCCTTACTCATCTGGAGCATCCCAATACATATGTTAGGATGCTATTTGTAGACTTCAGCTCGGCATTTAACACCATTGTGCCATACAAACAAGCTGAATGACCCGGGACTAACCACCACACTTTGCTCATGGATTTTTGATTTCCTCACAAACAGGCTACAGAAGGTCAGGGTGGGCAACCTTACATCATCTGCTATCACCATTAACACAGGAGAACCCCAGGGCTGCGTTCTCAGTCCAGCTCTTTTCACTGTATTCACACACGTCTGCAAACCCATCCACTCCTCTTCTAACACCATAGTGAAGTTTGCTGATGACACTACAATAGTGGGAAGGATATCAGACAACAACGAGTCTCACTGCAGAGAGGACGTCCAACATCTAATCAGATGGTGTGGGAACAACGAGCTGGTTCTGAACACTGCCAAAACAAAGGAGATGGTTGTAGACTACAGAAGAGCCAAGAAAACAACACGACCCCCCCTCCACATAAATGGTGAGGAAGTTGAGGGTGAATGACATTAAATTCCTGGGCCTACACATAACAAAAGATCTCACATGGACTATTAACACATCCCACTTAGTGAAGAAAGCACAGCAGAGACTTTTCTTCCTAAGAAAACTTAAAAAAGCAAATGTACCAACCCAGCTCTTAGTAAACTTTTACAGGAGCACAGCAGAGAGCATCCTCTGTCACTGCATCACAGTGTGGTGCTTCAGCTGCACTGCAGAAAACCGTCGAGCTGTGACCCGGACCGTCAAACTGCCCAGGGGATCATTGGAACCAAACTCCCGAATCTCCACACGGTCTATGCTAGCTGTTTACAGAAGCCAGCCAGCTGCATCATCAAGGACCCAACCCATCCAGGTCACAGACTTTTTGTACCCCTCCCATCAGGGAAGAGATACAGGCCAATCAGAACCCGCACAAACAGACTAAAGAACAGCTTTTTCCCCAGAGCTGCAGCCTGTGTCACCCCTCCCCCAACACACAATAGCTAACTCTCCCTCTCTCTCCTTTACCCCATGTCATGTCTGCTGCTAATGTACAAAGTCATGGGTATTAATGTTCGCACTAAACATTGTAAATACTGTTATATTATATTACACTGTTTGCGCTCGAACTATCATATTGTAAATACCATTTTATAAAACACCCAGCACGCCCCTGTGGGCGGTTTATCCTTCAAGCTCGGGTCCTCTACCAGAGGCCTGGGAGCTTGAGGGTCCTGCGCAGTATCTTAGCTGTTCCTATGACTGCGCTCTTCTGGACAGAGATCTCCGATGTTGTTCCCGGGATCTGCTGGAGCCACTCGCCTAGCTTGGGAGTCACCGCACCTAGTGCTCCAATTACCACGGGGACCACCGTTACCTTCACCCTCCACATCCTCTCGAGCTCTTCTCTGAGCCCTTGGTATTTCTCCAGCTTCTCGTGTTCCTTCTTTCTGATGTTGCTGTCATTCACTACATCGATCACTACGGCCGTCTTCTTCTGTTTGTCCACCACCACTATGTCCGGTTGGTTAGCCACCACCATTTTGTCCGTCTGTATCTGGAAGTCCCACAGGATCTTAGCCCGGTCATTCTCCATCACCCTTGGGGGTATCTCCCATTTTGACCTCGGGACTTCCAGGCCATACTCAGCACAGATGTTCCTGTACACTATGCCAGCCACTTGGTTATGGCGTTCCATGTATGCCTTGCCTGCTAGCATCTTGCACCCTGCTGTTATGTGCTGGATTGTCTCAGGGGCATCTTTACACAGCCTGCACCTGGGGTCTTGCCTGGTGTGATAGACCCGAGCCTCTATGGATCTTGTACTCAGTGCTTGTTCTTGTGCTGATTAGTGCCTCCATGCTGTCTTTCAGTCCAGCTTTGTCCAGCCACTGGTAGGATTTCTGGATATCAGCCACCTCCTCTATCTGCCGGTGGTACATACCGTGCAGGGGCCTGTCCTTCCATGATGGTTCCTCGCCTTCCTCCTCTTTCTTGGGTTTCTGCTGCCTGAGGTATTCACTGAGCACGCTGTCAGTTGGGGCCATCTTCGTGATGTATTCGTGGATGTTTCTTGTCTCATCCTGGACTGTGGTGCTGACACTCACCAGTCCCCGGCCTCCTTCCTTCCGCTTAGCGTCCAGCCTCAGGGTGCTGGACTTGGGGTGAAACCCTCCATGCATGGTCAGGAGCTTTCTTGTCTTTATGTCAGTGGCTTCTATCTCCTCCTTTGGCCAGCCTATTACCCCAGCAGGGTACCTGATCACGGGCAGGGCGTAGGTGTTGATAGCCCGGATCTTGTTCTTACCATTCAGCTGACTCCTCAGGACTTGCCTGACCCTCTGCAGGTACTTGGTGGTTGCAGCTTTCCTAGCGGCCTCTTCATGGTTCCCATTTGCCTGCGGGATCCCCAGGTACTTGTAACTGTCCTCTATGTCTGCAATGTTGCCTTCTGGTAGCTCGATCCCCTCAGTTCTGACTACCTTCCCTCTCTTTGTTACCATCCGACTACACTTCTCCAGCCCGAATGACATTCCGATGTCATTGCTGTATAGCCTGGTAGTGTGGATCAGTGAATCGATGTCTCGTTCACTCTTGGCATACAGCTTGATGTCATCCATGTACAGGAGGTGGCTGACAACCGCTCCGTTTCGTAGTCGGTATCCGTAGCCAGTCTTGTTAATGATCTCACTGAGGGGGTTTAGGCCTGTATATATATATATATATATATATGTGTGTGTATATATATATTTACTGTGTTAGTGCCTTCTTTTTACGTTATACTTTATACTTTTACTACGTTTACTATGGTTATTATGTTACTATGCTGCTTCTTGTTTTATTGCTGCTGGCCTCTGTGAGCTACCAAACAAATTTCGTAGTATAACTACAATGACAGTAAAGTTCTTTATCTTATTTGTACACTGTAGGGCTCTGAATCTAGATGGTCACGTCTCGAGGAGCCTGACACTGAGTTTTATTAGATTACGGGATGAGAGCGCGCTGGATCGGTGGGGTGCCTGCAGTGAACAGGATGCCACTCCCATCTTTGGTGGTGAAAACAGACCTCCAGGTAAGAGGAGGAGCAGGACGGAGCAGAGACGTCAGGTGGCCGTAAAAAGAAGCAGCTGCTAATATTTGACCTAAATCGAGCTCGAGCTGCAGAGAGGAAGGTTCTGTGAGAAGAACTCGACTTCTGCTCCCGTGCTGGATGCCATTTTGTTTCTTCCTACCCCCCTGTGGGCTTTAACCCCCAACAGACCACAATGGATGACCTGAACAACACCCCACGAAGTTTTAGACACAGTGCCACTGTTTGTGCTCCACGCCGAGCTGCAAGGGCTCCGTTTGAACCTGTGGGTTGCTCTCTGTGTGGGATAAAATGAAATAAAGATGATTTACTTATTGACATGTTTGTTAATGTTAGAAATCAAACCTGAATGAGTTTCAGATTAGTCCTGTTTTCTGTGTTTGAGCGTTTATTGATGGCCTGTCGCCATGGTTTCAGGTCTGGACCAGTTTTCAGTTTGAAGGGAGCAGGCTTCAGCGGCGTGCACGCGGCGATGTTCAGTGCGAAATTAAACTGCAAATGATCGACAACAACAACAACAACAACACGTCTGCCTCTGCTAAGGGAAGTGAGGATGACTCCACACACACACACACACACACACACACACACACACACACACACACACACACACACACACACACACAGACGAGATGTGGAGTGTGTCGGCGGCGTCCAGTGGGACGCAGCTGAGATGTGAGACTCTGAGGTCGTGACCTCGTCTTATTTGTGAGTGTGAGACACTTTCAGCTCGCTCAATTATCATACTACACACCCACAGTGTGTGTGATTGAGTGAGTGTGTGTGTCTGTTGAAGGAAAAAACTGTGTGTGTGTGTGATATTTTAATAGCAGTGAGGCTGCTGGTAATTAAAGTCATATTGTGTTTCCAGGCACAGAATACACACACACACACATACAGACAGAGCGCGTGTGTTTAAAGGTGTGTGTCTGTCATTGTTCCTCCTCAGCGGTCTGACCGACAGCAGATGAAGGAGGCGGGGCTTGAACCTGTGGCTATGTCACAGGAAACAGGGAGGGGGCCGAACAGGAAGTTAAAGTGAGAGCACACACAGACCAGTTTAAAGGTTAAACTGGAACATTTCCAGTTAAAGCACTGATTCCAGCAAGAAGCCAGCATCGTTCTGTCCAATCAGAACAGTAAGTTCCAAACCCTGAGGACTGATTACTGCGTCACACGCCAGTGTTTGCTTTGCTGTCAGTATTCAGACAGTCGTGCTGTGACCTGCAGACGATGGCACGCAGTCAAGAAGACCGCTTCCCAGCCGCCTGCACTTTTTCAGGAAAAACTTAATTTAAAATGTTTGGAAAGCTTTGGAAACTGTTCAGTCATTGTTTCAAGACTTCTTTATTATCATTATGTTAAGAAAATACAGAAAGGATAAATATACAAGACTGATTTAAAAAAACCAAACCAACCCAAAATTGTAAGTTTACTGTACTTTGACGGCATTTTTGAGACTCAAAATGTGGTTTTAGTGTCAGGGTTACAGTTAGGTTATGGTTAGGGGCTAGAGACAGCATTACCTCAATTAGATGTGTGTGTGCGCATGTGTTTCTCTGTGTGTGAGTTGTTGAAGGAAACAACTGCAGAGGAAAGGAGTCGCCCTTCTCTGAATACTGATGATATTCAGCTGTCTGCTCCAACTCCCCCAACACACATACACACTCACACACACACTCACACACACACACACACACACACACACACACACACTCACACACACACACACACACACACTCACACACACACACACACACACACTCACACACACACACACACACACTCACACACACACTCACACACACACACACACACTCACACACACTCACACACACACACACTCACACACACACACACACACACACACACACACTCACACACACAGATGTGATTGTGTGTGAGTGTGTGTCTCTCTGTGTGCGTGCCTTCTTATCTTGAACAAGTTGTTCTCATTTGTGGTAACACTTATTAATACAACTGTGACTAACGACATAATTCCTCTGTAATTAAACTGAATATAAATGTATTTTATTTGAAATTACAATATAGTAATATTTACCTACAGATACTTAAAGGTACACTAGTAAACGGAGGTAACGAGTCAGATTTTTACAGGAAACAAAGACATGATTATATAGTATGCAAATGTAAGTACTCCCTAAATTCAGTGTATTTTATAGGACAAACACAAATTATATTGGTCATTTTAAATACTGCACAATGTTTTGGTAATTTTGTGGAAAAAACAAACAATATTTCCGTATCATACATCATAAGTATGGTGTATTTTTATATGCCATGTGTCGTATATGTGCTGGCATAACCTTGCCTGACTTGCAGGTATTTTACAGGAAAGGACACACTTCATGTTTGAAAGGTGAGATTGGAAGGAAATAGTTAGACTTGGCTCTATCATCATTAGGGCACATAGTAAAAAAGGACAGTTGAGTCCTACTGGGCTGATGACCGTCTCTATCTCAAAAGGGCATATGTCAATGGTAACTTTATTGTCCCCAATGGGAAATTGATATGCAGTCTGTTCACACATCAAACAACACAAACAACAAACAAAAACAAATAAAAGAAAAAGAGAGAGAACAGCTCAAATTTTGTCAGTAGCATTAACAAAGTGCAATGCGCAGTAGTGATGGTAACAACACTCATGGTTTAGTGTTATTAAGCATGATAATAGCAGCAGGTAGAATAGACTCTATGTCTCTTGGTCTTCACTGCAAGCATTTTATACCGACGACCTGAGGGAAGCAGCTGAAAATCATTAAAGAGAGGATGGTCTGAACATAATATGACCGAGGCTGCCTTCCTCAGCACCTGCCTGTTATAAAAGCCCACAAGCTGGACCTGAGACCTCCCTGAAATCTGAACAGCCGCTTTCACCAGGTTACTGAGTCTGGTCTTATGGGTCAAAGACAAATTCCTGTGCAAAGCAATGACACAAAATATTAAATCAAATTCAATAAAACTTTTATAAAAAGGGGGCCTTCATTTCAGATGAAACTTTAAAACCGCTCAGTCTCCTCAAAAAGTACAGTTGTTGTATGTGCGAGGTTGTGTGACAGTGCTTTAAGGGGAATGTCCTTGGTGGTAAGCCAAACCTTTTGACCTGGTTCATACCTAGGGGCAGGTGTCCAGCGCCGGTCAGCAAAATGGCAGTGAAGCCTCCCAGGGATGTATCCAGATTTGTTGCGTGCGTTCCACATAGTGTTGCACCGAAGGAACAGCTATAGCCAACATCATTTTTCAGTAACAGCGGTGGTTGGTGTCCAAAAGTTTCAAATGGAGAAAAACCAGTGGCAGAGGAGGTGAGTGAATTGTTGGTAGATATGAGTGAGTGCACTCCACCCAAGGGAGTCTCATTTCAAAGTGTTCCACCAAAAGTAATGTTTTAAGAAGGAAATGGTTCTACTCACTCTGGGATGGCAGGTGAATCTTGCTGTGTGGCTCCAAGGAATGACAGCCAAACAGGCTGCAGTGGGGACATAGCGTCGCTTGGCGGGGTGTCCTTTACCAGGGTTAGGTTCTTCCTGAAGGGTTTGGCGGATCGCCTTGATTCCCCAGGTGAAAGCTCCCACCTAGCAAGTGGTTGGGAGGATGTTGGGGTTGGATGGGCTGCCTCGGGCTCTGTGGGGCTTGACGGTGCTGCTGCTGTGGGCTCCGGTCCGGATGGACCTGGGCCCCTTGGCCTTGGTGGATTTCAGAGAGTGGCGGAGCCTACTGGGGTCAGCGGGGGAGCTGGCCCCAGGGAGGGGCTACTTTCCCGCCCCTTCCTTCCCTCCCCATCCCCGACTGCCTCCTTTTTCCCGCTCCACCACATCGACTCACACATCCAGGGGCTTGGGGTGCAGGTGTGTCACTACGGTGCAGGGGAGGCACTCCCCCTTTGTCTACCTATGCCTCAATTTTGTTCCACAACTTAGACATCCACATTACTCATAGTCTCATAACACATACACATAGGGCCTTGGGGGTGGGCACGCTATACAGCGTCCAGAGGTCGATCTGTGTATTCAGCTTCACCTCTGGCATCGGTGCCCACCTCTCAATGTTAAATGAATGCAGACATTGAGGGTTCACGGGAGGGGCCGTGCTGCTGCTCTCTGGCAGCGGTACCATGCCCTCCCGTGTTTTAAATGCACTTTAGAACAACACGTAACAACACTACATGTGAGCGGAAGAAGCTGAACAGGTTGGATTGGAGAGAAAGGTAGAGGGAGAGTCTACGACGCAGGCTGGTTGCCATGGTGACAGTGTGGCAAACATGGAGTGTGATTATGAATCGGATTGTTTCTCTGTTGCAGAAAGTGTTTCCCAAACTGGAAATTTGTACTCTTTAGAAGAAATTAACTCATTCTTGGACGATAGTTATGGGAGATCAGTTTGGGTGACGGACTATTTTCCTGACATTGGTAAGTTTATTCAGTCTGTGAAGACGATACAGAAAGTTGTTGGTGTGGATCTCCTGGACGAGAAGAAGCGATGTTGTTTAAGGAAACATGTTACTAACTTAAGACGGGGGAAAAGAGCTGTTAAAACTCATTTGAGGAAAAAGTAAAATCTCTTTATTAATCGCAAGATGGTCAGACATCACTCTGTGTTTCTTATATACTTTTTCTTCTTCACTGCTTTTCTTCCTTCTCTCAATATGGAAAATCTAAAGGTGGCTTCTTTGAATATAAATGGGGGGAGGGATGCACAGAAGAGAGCTTTGATTACAGAAATTATCAAACAGAAGAAGCAAGATGTAATTTTTCTTTACAAGAAACCCATAGTGATAATGTTATTAAAATAGAATGGGGGTTAGGCTGGAAGGGGCAATGCGTATTTAGTCATGGAACTAATTGCTGTGCAGGGGTCGGTATCTTATTTTCGCCAACTCTGGACATCCAGATTTTGGAAAGTGCAGAATATATTACTGGCAGGATTATACAAGTAAAGGCAGAAATTCAGGGTGTTGTCATTCATTTCATATTAATGTGCATGATTCAAATTATGGTCCAGAACGGAAACATCAATTTAAAATATTGGAAGACAAGTTAAGTGTTATAGATTCCAGTGAATGTATTATTTTGGGTGGAGACTGGAATTGCGGTGTTGATTAAAGCGCCTTGAGCTATATAAATAAAACTGAATTGAATTGAATTATACGCTGGACAGAACTGGCGAGCAAACACATTTCGAGTCTTCTAACGTCTGTCTCATGTTTTGACAAAGATGTGTGGATTAATGTGTGGAGAAGAAATAATCCAAGGAGTAGACAGCATACTTGGGTCAGAATAGCTGAAGGTAGATGCCATGCAGCTAGGTTAGACAGGTTTTGTCTGTCTGGATCTTATAGCACTCGTGTCGTGAATTGCCACATTGTTCCTGTTGGGTTTACAGATCAGCACATGATTTTAATGGAATTGGTTCTTACTTTTACAGGGACACAGAAATCCGTTTGGCATTTTAACACCAAACTGTTACATAATTGTACTTTTTGTGAAAATTTTAAATTGTTTTGGGCTTTCTGGAGATCAAAGAAACATGGTTTTCAATCTCTGATTGGGTGGTGGGAGGTAGGGAAAGCCCAAATCAGGAATTTCTGCCAGCAATATACTTATAAATCCACTGAAAACATTAGGAGGGTGATTTGGCAACTGGAACAGGAAATAACAGACTGACTAACAGAGTGTTTCTGTTAGTCAGAATAATCAGCAGGATTTACTGTATCATAAAAGGATGGAGTTACTCTTCTTCAGGAGAGGGTTAAAGGGGCTCTAATTCGTGCTCGGTTTACAAAGCTTAGGGATGTGGACGCACCAACAACATTCTTTTTTAACTTGGAGAAGTCAGTCGCACGAAAGAGACAGATGGTCTGCCTTCGTCTGCCAAACGATCAAGTTACAATGGATCCAGCTGAGATGAGAAGACTTGTAATGGAGTTTTATGCTAATCTCTTTTCGAAAGCCACCTGTGATGAAGCAGAGGTAGCAGAACTCCTTCAAGGGCTTCCTCAACTCACTTCAGAGGATCAGGAAACTTTAAACACGGACTTGACATTGGAGGAGCTTACGACGGCGGTTACACAGATGGCATCTGGGAGATCTCCAGGAATAGATGGTTTACCTGTAGATTTTTTTAAACATTTCTGGAATGTATTGGGGAACGATCTTCTGGATGTGCTTAATGATTCCTTTGTTAAGGGACACTTCCAGCGTCTTGCCAGCAGGGCATACTCTCTCTGCTGCCTAAAAAGGGGGACCTTGCCTTTTTAAAAAACTGGAGACCAGTGACTCTTTTATGTACAGACTATAAAATTCTTTCAAAGGTGTTATCCAACAGGCTGAAACGTTTTATTGACCTTCTGATTCCAGTGGATCAGTCTTACTGTGTTCCAGACAGATCTATGTTAGACAACTTATTTCTTATGAGAGATGTTTTTGCTGTGTGTGAGTTATATGACCTAAATGTGGGGATTATCTCTGTTGATCAGGAGAAGGCTTTTGATCGTGTAGATCATACTTTTCTTTTTTCGACCTTGCAAGCATTTGGTGTGGGAAATGTTTCTCTTTCTTGGGTGAAATTACTTTACACCAATGCTAGTTGTGTAGTGAAGGTGGCAGGTGGGTTGAGTAAACCTGTATCAGTTCATAGAGGTATTAGGCAGGGTTGTACCATTTCAGGTCAGCTATATATTTTATATTTTTATATAGAACAGTCCAACCCTGCCAGGAAATTTGTGCTGGGGAAGGAATGGTATTAAGACACTGGGACTTTTTATAGGTAGCGAACAATTTCAGAAAAAGAACTGGGAGGGTGTACGGGAAAAAGTTGAGTCCAAGTTGTGTAAATGGGCATGGTTGCTACCCCAGCTGTCATATAGGGTTAGGGCTCTGATTGCCAATAATCTGGTTGCCGCGTCCCTGTGGCACAAGCCTGTGGTGTTGGTTCCACCTGCTGGGCTGGTTAAAGATGTTCAGCGTCTCACTGTGGATTTTTTCTGGTCCGGGCAGCATTGGCTTAAGGCATCTGTACTGTTTCTTCCCATGTCAGAGGGAGGTCAAGGACTTGTGGATATCATGGCCAAGGCCACTGCCTTCAGATTACAAACTGCTCAGAAGCTGCTTTATGGAAGTAGTTACTGTTGGCTGCCCTTGGCTCGGCTGCTTCTCCAGAAAGCGGGATATCCTGGACTGGATAAGCATCTGTTTTTGCTTAAAACAGCAGAGCCTGATATGATGGGTTTAACACCTTTTTATCATTCAGTGTTGGATGCTTGGAAAACGCTGAAGGTTTTCCGTGATCCTGACCCTAGACCTGACCTGTGGCTTTTTGAGGAACCATTGTTTCACAATGACTTTTTGTTTGCTGTCATCACCTACAATAAGGACCAAGTTCATTCAAGCTGGGATTGTGAAACTGGGTCACCTCGCAAAACTATCGATAGAAAGGATATGCGACCTTACTAACATCAAGTCCACCAGAATCTTAAAGAGGATCCTGGAAGAGGTCCTTACCCGTGTCACTGAAAGTATTTGCTGAAAACTGCAATCTGGCTGACCAGTGGCATAATGGGTACGAGTACGTATTTCCAGTACTTTCAGCTGTGCCAGCTTTTGATGGATGGCATGAGGAGAATGGACTGCTTCTCTCTCTGAGAACACCGGTGTTGGGTGTTCTCAGTTCATGTGGGAAGAAGCACCTGTATCAAAGTTGTGTCAAGGTGCTGAACTTGTGCTCTCTAGCGGGGATCAGGGAGTCGAGGTGGACACAGGTTTTTGATTCAGACCTTGCCCCGAAGGGTAGATGGAGGGTCCTGTATAAGCCACCTGTTGAGAAATGGGTTGGTGACCTCCAGTGGAGGATTATAATGGATTTATAGCTACGAACAGACACACAGCTCAGTTTGACCCGACTACTAGGGGTGGATGTCTATTTTGTGAAGAACAGGAGTCGCTGGAACACTTGTTTTTGTCCTGTGTAAGGTTAAAAAGCCTGTTTAGTTTATTGCAGGAATGGGTGGAAGCCCTGGGTGAGCGTTTTTCTATGGCTGTTTTTGTTTTTAGTCTTAAGTACAGAGCTTCTAAAAAGAAGGCTCATTTCTTAATCAATTTCCTTCTTGGTATGGCAAAATTAGCAATTTGTAAAACAAGGAAAAATAAAATGCTTGGACAGGGTTGGAGTGATGCAGCACTTAGTTTTAAGGGGTTAGTGGCATTGAGATTGAAAGTGGAGCATGCTTTTTATAGTGTTACTTGTAATCTACAGATGTTTACAGATTTGTGGTGTATTCAAAATGTTTTATGTTCATTGAGGGAGGATGGTGCACTTGTTTTGCATTTTTAGAGTAATATTATTATTCAGTGTATTTGTTTAGATAACTACACGTGGACCTAAGTGTGTGTGATTTTTGGGTGGTATTTTTGTGATGTTTCCTTTGACTTTATGAGCCTTTGTTTGTATTAATGAATTGTGATATGAATAAATGCGTTTGTTAAAGGTCTTTCTTTTTCTTTCTTTCTACCCCCCAGTCATGTCTGTCCCATCTCTAATAACTTAAAATAAAACAAATAAGTAAATAATAGTAACAAAGGTCAATCAAATGGACCCATATGGCAAGGCCGTGATGATCCACTTGGTAAAGTTAAACCATTGGGCATCTTTCTTGGCCTTCAGACAATAATTTTGATGGCTAAAGAACCAAACGGGACAGGCAAAATAAAGAAAAAGAAAGAAAAATTCAAAATGACAACAATATTTAAGAAGTCACTCAAAATGTCATTTACTAGGGACTAACGGGGGCATTAGTGAGGCCAAAAGGCATTACTAGGTATACCAAATGTCCCAAAGGTGTGTTTAAATGTGGTCTTCTGCTCGTCGCCCTCCCTGATGGAATGAGGTGGTCACGTTTGGTGAACACAGTGGCTCCATGTATGGAGTCAGAAGTTGATGAGAGGTACTTTACTTTATTGATTTATAAAGCCCTCTTCACACGATAAAAACCACAAAGTGCTTCACAATAATATAAAACACATGTACATAAAACAACACAATCAAAGGTCAACAGCACAAATCTAGTTAAAAGCCAATCTAAATGAATGATTCTTAAGCTGCTGTTTAAAAGAACAAATACAATCAAGGCAATGTAATGATCGGGGCAAAGCATTCCACAAACTGAGCGGGCTGAGCGCTCTAAAAGATCTCCTCTGGTCTTAAAATGTGTTTGTGGGACCATCAACAGCCTTTGATTAGATGATCTCAGGCTGCGAGAGGGAGTGTGGGCTTCTAAAAGATCAGAAATGTAGGCAGGAGCGTCAGAATTCAGAGCTTTAAAAGTCAGTACTGAGATTTTGAAATTAAATCTAAAGGAGCTTTCCTCTCCTCAGGAATTCTCTCTGCAGGAGGGGGAGATATAGGAGAGGTGGAGGAAGATCTCAGCCTGGGCGTCTATTGTCTTCTGTAGTCTGGAAGATGAGTGGATGATGGGGTGGGTGCAGTTTTCTCTGTAGTGGGGTCGGGTGGGCTGTCCCGGGCTCTGTGGGGCCGGGCGGCGCTGCTGCACTGGGTCCTGGTCCGGATGGGCCTGGGCCCCCTTTCCCTGGCGGGTTGCAGAGCATGGGGGTGCCTACTGGGGTCAGCGGGGGAGCTGGCCCCAGGGAGGGGTCACTTGCCCCTCCCTTTCTTCCCTCCCCATCTCCAGCTGCCTCCCTCTTCCCGCTCCACCACAATCACCCACACATGCAGGGCCTTGGGGTAGGGGTGTGTCACCAGGGTGCAGAGGAGGCATCCCCCCCCTCTGTCCCCTTCTGGCTGCCTCTGCCTCAATTTTATCTCACAACTTAGACATTCACATTACTCACACTCTCATAACACATACATATAGGATCTTGGGGGTGGGCTCACAACACGGACTCCAAATTACCATCAGGGTGTACACCGCACCCCTGGCGTCGTTGCCCACCTCTCAATTTTAAATACACGTAGACATTGAGGGCTATCAGGAGGGGCTATGCGCTTACCTGCTGCTCTCTGGCAGGTAGCTCCATGCCCTCCTGGGTTTTAATTGCACCTTAGAACACATATACATCAACACTACATATGAGCGGGTAGAGGGAGGTTTGGAGTCTTCTTACACCCCCGGTCTCTGCGGCCTGCTGGAGCGGGGGGGCTAGGAGGAGGAGTTGGCCGTCCGACTGGGGTCTGGTGTGTGGGGCCTCCCTGCTGCTGCGGAGTCGGGGCAGTCTGCTTCTCCCCACTGCAGGGAAAAGGGTAACACCACCTGGGTCTGGGTGCAGTTTCCCCCCCCAGGGGCAAGGGTACCTAGACCCGGTTCTTAGAGTACGCTTGGGGAGTGTGATTGTGTGTACAGCGTCTCTTTATGTCTGTCTCCACGTTGGTTGAGTGTGGAGTAATTGCCTATGAGAGCATGAGGGTGGGAATGGATGTTTGTATTTGAGTGTGCCTGTATGTCTGTGTCTATATGTCAGGTTGGGTATCAGACGCCACCTCTCTGGGGACATCTCAGGCCCTCCAAGGTTTGGAGGCCTATCTCCCCCCACCACTTCCCCTGCCGGTGGCAGACGCCCTCAGACATCGATGCGTTGGTGGTTCTTTGTGTCCGGGGGTGGGCGTCCGGGTACACACCGGCTCACTCCTTGGTGGCTGCTTATCCGGGCCTGGAACCTGGGGCTCGCTCGGGCCACTTCGGGGGTGGGGTGCCCTTGGCCTCTCGGCCTGGGGCTCGGTCACTCAGGCACAGCTGGCTGCCCGCGGAGCTCACGGGCACGTCACTGCAACCCCCCCTGGCTTCTGCTCCGCGGCTGCTGAGTGATCCCTGATCTGGGACTCTCCTCAGCTCTTTCTGGTATAGTGGCGTGGCTGCCCCTCTGTTGGTCTTCCTTGGTCTCTTGTGTTCTGAGGGCCTCTGGATGTCTGGAGTTTTGATCTCCTCCATACCTGCTTCATGCCCTGGAGGATGGGACTGTGGCCCCCCACACCCTCTAGCAGATCATTACATTAAGGAACCTTTTAAATACAAGCGCGCTCATGCTCACAGGTGTACACACAGGTGATCACACACACAAACTACACCCTTTTTGGCTCCTACCTCAAAGCACACTGTGCGCTGTCGATTTTACGTGCTGCACAATAATGTTTAATATTAAGTATTTAGTGTTATATTCCCATATATCATTGTGATGTTGTTTATTCTATTACTCTCGTTTTCTTCTGCTTGTTTTCTTTTTTCTTTCTCAACAGGTGATCCAGGTGATCGATATATGTATTTTTTGTCTGCTTATTTTGTTGGTTTTTGTTTTTTGCCCTTTATCCCCGTCCCTCTTCTCCGCTGTTTTTTTTTGTTTTGTTTTGTTTTGTTTTTTCCCCCCTCTTTCTTTCTCCCTTTTCTTTTCCGCTGTCCCGTATCTAGCAAGTAAAAAAAATAAAATAAAATAAAATAAAATAAAATAAACAATAAAAGGTAAATCAAATGGACCATTACGGCAAGGCTGGGATGGTCCATTTGGTAAAGTAAATCCGTTGGGCATCTTTCTTCGCCTTTAGACAATAATTCTGATGGCAAAAGAACCAAACGGGACAGGTTAAAAAAAAAAAAAAAAGAAAAAAAAAGAAAAGAAAAAGAAATTAAATCTAAAGGATACTGAAAGCCAAGATGAGAGTGTTGCTCCAGGGACATGGCAGAATCACAATTGGATTGGTTTTCGCTTGGAGCCAAGAACAGGTACAGGTAGTTAGGAGAGGAAGGAGGGCAAACACATGGAGGAGCGAAAGCCTGGTGGTAGCTCTCCCAGCTGTCAAAGGTTTTTTCCATACATACTTTGATACTCAACAAAGTATGTGAACTGTAGATCTAAGTAGCAAATACACCTTCATGATATATCAGAGCTGAGATGACAAGATAAAAAACAATATACAGGAACAGTCGACAAACACACGGAGCAGCAACAGTGGCCAAGCCGAACACAGGGGCCATGTTGCCACACTTTGCCAGCAAAAAAAATGGTATTTATTCTTTATTGTAATGTTGTTTAACCCTCTAAAGTCAATACAGGGAGAGACAGCAACATCCTTTTTGCTAACAAAGAAAAAGCCTACATCTACCGAGGAGGAGGAGGGTCTGATGATGCCCACTGCTAATGACTCAAGGATGTAGTTCTCCATGGCTTCTCTCTCCAGACGGGAGAGATTAGACAGGCGACTGAGGGATCCAGGAAGCAGGTCTATGGCGCAGTCGTAGGGCCTGTGAGGGGGTAGTGACAAGGCTTTTGTTTTATTGAATACCTCCTTGATATCGTGATAATCCATGGGTGGCAGAAGGAGTGTCTGAGGAGCCAGAGAGAAGAGGAGACTGGAGACAGTTAGCCGCACAGAATGCACTCCAACTCCTTGTAAGCAGACCAACTGGAGGCCAAGGTAATGCCATCCAGAGTAAGAATCTGGTTAGATACCATATTTCTAAGATTTTCAGGGCCGAGTACAATAACCTCAGTTTGATCTGAATTAGGAAGCAGAAAGTTAGCGGCCATCCAGGTCTTTATGTCTTTAAGACATTCCTGCAGTTTAACTCATTGGTGTGTGTTATCTGGATTCATGGACAGATAGAGCTGGGTGTCATCTGCATAGCAGTGTAAATTTATGCTATGTCTTCTAATGATACTGCCTAAGGGAAGCATGTATAATGTAAACAGAATTGGTCCTAGCACTGAACCCTGTGGAACTCCATAATTAACCTCAGTGTGTGAAGAGGACTCTCCATTTACATGAACAAACTGGAGTCTATTAGATAGATATGATACAAACCACTGCAGTGCAGTACCTGTAATACCTACAGCGTGCTCTAATCGCTCTAATAGGATATTATGGTTGACAGTATCGAACGCTGCACTGAGGTCTAGCAGGACAAGCACAGAGATGAGTCCACTGTCAGAGGCCATAAGAAGATCATTTGTAACCTTCACTAAAGCTGTTTCTGTGCTGTGATGAGCTCTGAAACCTGACTGAAACTCTTCAAATAAGCCATTCCTCTGCAGATGATCTGTTAGCTGTTTGACAACTACTCTTTCAAGGACGTGCAGACAGAGCTGCTGCTGCTTCACTGTGTCTGTTTGAGTTTCTTGGTGATGTATAAGAGCACCATCCCTCCCTCTATCCATTCATCCATGAAGTGCTGCTTTGTTCCTTATCAGATCATTTTTGAGCACCTGAGGTCTTCAGTTTGTCACAGGTAAAGAAGACACAGGTATCTTAGGTCACATGACTCTGCGTCCGATCAAAGAGAGAGTCTTGCTCTAGATTAGAGATGTAAGGCTGGTTTTCTGCAAATAAGATCACGGTGCAGCCTTTGGACATGCACTATTTTTTCAAACACACAAACTTATGAAGTATAACACACACACACACACACACACACACACACTCACACACACACACACACACACACACACACACACACACACACACACACACACACACACACACACACACACACAGTTGTGTAATGATGTCAGCCATTGAGGCAATTATCTGAGCCGAGGGCAAGCGAGCACAGAGATAGTGGACAGATAAACAGAGAGAGACAAAGTGTGTGTCAGTTTTAGTATTAATTAGTATGTTTCTGTTATTGAACTGCCTCTGTGGGGACTGTGTGTGTGTGTGTGTGTGTGTGTGTGTGTTAGAGAGCGAGATCTTTGCCACAGAAAAGTGTTTAATGAAACTGAGCAGATACTCTGATAATAAGGCTTCAGCCAGCAGGACTGTATACATTATCTGATAGGAGATCTGTGTGTGTGTGTGTGTGTGTGTGTGTGTGTGTGTGTGTGTGTGTGTGTGAATCTCTGTGTGTGAGTTGATGAAGTGTCATCTCTTAATTAGCTTCCTCTTCTCTCTCTCACCTCCTGCAGAGCTCTTTGATTAAACATGTTAACGCTGTGATCATCTCTTTCTCTCTCTCACACACACACACACATTTTCTCTCTCTCTCTCCCTCTCCCTCTCTCTCTAAGATGTTTAAGAGCGAGCAGCAACCTGTGATGAGAATTTAAATGTTAGAAGAAGAACCAAAATCATAGTTAGAAGGAGCTGAGAAAACTGAAGAATCAATGAAACACCAGCAGAAGAAGAAGAGGAGGAGCTGCATTCATGCTGCAGCACAGAGGATCTGCACATCTGTGTGAGGGACACACGATGACTTCTGTGGGTCTGATCAGTGCCTCTGCAGAGAGACAGCACAAATGTGAAGTGTGTTTGCAGGATTATAATAAAGATGAAACTCTGAGAGAACATGAAGTCCTCCAGAAGTCTTACTCTGACCTCGGTATCAAACAGCTCTTTGTTTCTGTGACAACGTCTCACCAACTGCTCGTGCCTGAAACCCAGCAGATTCCCTGTGTCTGAGGTCAAGGACAGAACCACCTGATGAACCTGTAAATGTTCAGGAAGTAAAAATGTTTCACTTAACACGAGCTTTCTAACTTTAGGTCTCCCAGCCTTTCTGTTGAAGCTTCTAAACAGGTGAATCAACCGTCGGTAGAAAGGGCGTTACCCTACACAAGACCAGAACCTTTGATTGGGTCTTGGGCTCAGACACGCAGCCCTGCAGACCAATCGCTGATATCTGAGAACTGAAAGGCGCAGGTCACTGCAAACCTCCGTGTGTTTGGATGCAACGCCATCCAGAAACTGCATCTGTTCACCTTCAAAATAAAAGCTTTGTCTCGTCTTTGACTGTAGCCGGGGAAACAGGGCGGCTGGGTGACGGTGAGGAGGAAGCATAGTCTTAACCAGAAGCCCCAGGTGGCTCAGCCCTGGCGCAGGGTGCAGCCGGTGCTGGGGGGCTCTTCAACTGGTGGGGGAGGCTGTTACATCTTGCAGGAGGTCTCCTCTCTCCAGGAACTCACTCTGCAGGTGGGGAGAGATATAGGAGAGGTGGAGGAAGAACTCAGCCTGGGTGTCTGTTGTCTTGTGTAGTCTGGAAGATAAGTGGATGACGGGGTGGGTGCAGTTTTCTCTGTGGTGGGGTCGGGTGGGCTGTCCCGGCCTCTGTGGGGCTGGGCGGTGCTGCTGAACTGGGCCCCGGTCCGGATGGGCCTGGGCCCCCTTTCCCTGGTGGGTTGCAGAGTGTGGGGGTGCCTACTGGGGTCAGCGGGGGAGCTGGCCCCAGGGAGGGGCCCCTGGCGTCGTTGCCCACCTCTCAATTTTAAATACACGTATACATTGAGGGCTATCAGGAGGGGCTATGCACTTACCTGCTGCTCTCTGGCAGGTAGCTCCATGCCCTCCTGGGTTTTAAATGCACCTTAGAACACACATGCATCAACACTACATATGAGTGGGCGGAGGGAGGTTTGGAGTCTTCACTCTCTGTTGCCTGTTGGAGCGGGGGGGCTGGGAGGAGGAGTTGGCCATCTGATTGGGGTCTGGATTGTGGGGCCTCTCTGCTGCTGCGGAGTTGGGGCAGTCTGCTTCTCTCCACCCCAGGGAAGAGGGTAACACCACCTGGGTCTGGGTGCAGTTTCCCCCTCCAGGGGCAAGGGTACCTAGACCTGGGGCTTAGAGTACGCTTGGGGAGTGTGATTGTGTGTACAGCGTCTCTTTATGTCTGTCTCCACATTGGGTGAGTGCTGAGTAATTGCATATGAGAGCATGAGGGTGGGAATGGATGTTTGTATCTGTGTGTGCCTGTATGTCTGTGTCTATATGTCAGGTTGGGTATCAGACGCCACCTCTCTGGGGACATCTCAGACCCTCCAAGGTATGGAGGCCTATCTCTCCCCCCCCCCCCCCACTCCCCCTGCCAGTGGCGGACGCCCTCAGACATCGGTGCGTTGGTGGTTCTTTGTGTCCGGGGATGGGCGTACAGGTACGCACCGGCTCACTCCTTGGTGGCTGCTTGTCGGGGCCTGGAGCCTGGGGCTCGCTCGGGCCCCTTCGGGGGTGGGGTGCCCTCGGCCTCTCGGCCTGGGGCTCGGTCACTCAGGCACAGCTGGCTGCCGGCGGAGCTCACGGGCACGTCACTGCAACCCCCCCTGGCTTCTGCTCCGCGGCTGCTGAGTGACCCCTCATCTGGGGCTCTCCTCAGCTCTTTCTGGGATAGCGGCGCGGCTGCCCCTCTGTTGGTCTTCCTTGGTCTCTTGTGTTCTGAGGGCCTCTGGATGTCTGGAGTCTTGATCTCCTCCATACCTCCATACCTGCTTCATGCCCTGGAAGACGGGGCAGTGGCCCCCCACACCCTCTAGCAGATCATTACATGAAGGAACCTTTTAAATACAAGCGCGCTCATGCTCACAGGTGTACACATGGGTGATCACACACACAAACTACACCCTTTTTGGCTCCTACCTCAAAGCACACTGTGCGCTGTCGATCTTACGTGCTGCACAATAATGTTTAATATTTAGTATTTACTGTTATATTCCCATAGATCATTGTGATGTTGTTTATTCTATTACTCTCGTTTTCTTCTGCTTGTTTTCTTTTTTCGTTCTCAACAGGTGATCCAGGTGATTGATATTTGTATTTTTCGTCTGTTTGTTTTGTTGGTTTTTGGTTTTTGCCCTTTATCACCGTCCCTCTTCCCTGCTGTTTTTCTTTCCCTCTTTCTTTCTCCCTTTTCTTTCCCCCAGTCAAGTCTGTCCCGTATTCAGCAAATGAAAATAAAATAAACAATAAAAGCAAAGGTGAATCAAATAGACCAATACGGCAAGGCTGGGATGGTCCATTTGGTAAAGTAAATCCGTTGGGCATCTTTCTTTGCCTTTAGACAATAATTCTGATGGCAAAAGAGCCAAACGGTGCACCACCAACCTGTCCATGTGCATCAAACTCTGTAATTGGTGATTCTGTTCTGAGACATGTGAAGCTAGAGACACCAGCAACCATAGTCATAGCCATACTGTCTTGAAATGTGCTGGTTGCAGTGATGCTTTTACTTTGAAGGTGAATATTTTCTGTCTCTGGTTTATTATGGTTGCACTGCAGCTGTGAGATGAGCCTTCGGTTGTGTCCCAATCCATTGACCACACGCTTCATAGTGCGCATTTGGAGACCGATTACGTCACAGTGACGCGACAAAGTGTGTCCCAATTCGAAGTGTACGAAGTGCGTTCTACAAATGTGACCTTCATTTCCCCAAATTTGAAGTGTGGTCCGGTGTAGACTTCGTGGTCTCATATATCCCACAAGTCATAGCGCGGTGGTGGGTGTGGAAAACAGCGGATGCCTGAAGCGGGGCGGCCGAAGAGTAAACTGTCAAAAGTAAGTACTGAATATTATGTCACTTATTTATGTGCGAATGTTTAATAATGAAGAACATTAAAACATTACTGTTGGCCACATGTCGGCAAAGTTATGTGACATTAGTGATGTTTGTACTAACTTGGTTTTAAAGCCTTTCAAATATACGCCGTTCAATAGTCGACCTTAATCTTACAGAGAATGTGATGATTTTATGGATAATTAAAGTCAGTCATATATCCACAAACACAACAAGCTGAAAGTCAGTGATGCTGCTCGGTTTGCAGTCCTGAATATCACGGCACAAGCAGGATTCACTACACTGTTAATGTTAGCTATGTTATATTGCTGCCTCTGTTCGGTGGTGTCGAGCCAAACGGACTTTAACGTGTGTTTGAACGAGCTGACGGTTCACTCGTTAAGCTGAAAGAAAGATGCTTTAATCACAGGAGTCACACATGTGTCCACTGTACCATCTGGGAACTCTTCTTGTTTAGCACTCGTAATAACACAAACACTAAATCCTCCTTCTCTTGTGCTGTTTTGTAGCAGTGTATACACCTCAGACTGTCACCTGTCTGTCTGTCCTGCACTCACTCTCTGTTTCTTTCTCTCTGATTGTGGAATAAAAGTATGAACATGTATTTATAAGTTACACTTGTGTTTGAATCCTGCAGCTTATCACACATTTGATTTCCATGTGTGACAACTGCAAGTGTCCAGAGTGAGGACAGACTGAGGGACCCACTGCTGCACATCATCTGTGAGGCTTTGCACCCCTGATGATCCACCAGGACAAACTCAGCAGTGTGTGAGGAAGAGGAGGAGGAAGAGCCAGCAGCAGCTGACAGATGGAGAGAATAGACAGACTGTTCCCTGTTTGTGAAGGACTGCTAGGAAAGTTTAACATAACTAATTGTCTGTCCTGAATCAGTCTTATTAGGTAATGTTCAAATAATGTTATCATTCCAGTGTTTTCAGTGTGGGAGAAAGTACTCAGGGCCTTCAAGTTACACACTATGAAAGGCAGCAACAAGTTTAATATTCAGAAACCTAAAGTATGTATCAGCAGCAGAATGGAGCTAAAAATAAATGTTTGTTTCAGTTCTATGAAGCTTTGAGTATTTTGGATTAGTAGTACTGCTGTGTTTGTTGCATCATATTGCTGTAATTGTTTATATGCTTTATATATTCTGAGCTAAGTTGATCTATAGTGTTACATCATATTCTATAAGGATGTTATGTGTTTGTATACTTTCTGCCCAGTTTGACCCATTTAGCAGAAGTCAGCCTGTTTAAGGCTCTGATATCTATTCTGTATGACTTAAAGCAGTTATGACATGGTCTGATTTTCTCACCCAATAAAGGAATATTTCATATATCAGTCTACTCTTCATTCTATCAGAAACAGTTTTCACAGCTCGTACATTTTCTTTTTACACATATATGTAAGCACTGAGCCAAATTTAGTAATGCCAACATATTAAACGAACAATATTTGTCTCTTATTTATAATACATCTATATATACACTGTCAAAGATACTTGTCTTTGAGTGAAGATTTAAGGAACTATAAATAAATGCAACTTGAATCTTTACTGAAGCTCAGTATTTGACACAGAGTTCAAGTTCACTGCTGTAATAACTAATCATGATTAATATAATAATAACTTTAATATTGGCCATATTATATTTACATTACCAAAGTGAGATGATTTTAGTCTCATGAACAACATTAGCTAATTGTTATTTACTAATCTTGAAATGACTGTTCAGCACAGAAATGAAGCCCAACTATCATGTTTTAGTCCCGTGGTCTCAGCCTCAGATACTCAACTAATCAAAGTGATGTCATGAAAAAAAATGAATGACCAAAAAAACATTTTTCTCCTTCATTTCTGCCAAACAAAGCTGTATGAAACGTTTCTCGTGGTTAGTATCATGGTTACTAGGCAACCTGAGCAGCGCGACGAAGGCTCCGTCTCATTTCACAAGCCTCGCACTTCCGCACTTCTTGTACTTTGTAGTAGCCGCCATACGTAGTCCGCGAACTGCGCGTACTATGAAGCGTGCGGTTGCTGAAGTGGGACACAGCCTTCGTCTTCCATGTATCTACAGGAAACAGTAGCAATCACAGCGAGGTTTTGGTTCCTGTTTGTGGCTGATTTCACCTAGCAACAGCCAGCAACCTGTCTGGTAACACAGTAACCTGTAACATAACAGCCTCAAATGGAGACTTCACAATAAAACCAAAATGTTCACAATTACAATTCAGTACAAAAATGTTTTCATACACAGACAGTAGCAGTACCCGAACCCTTCACAGCTGTCTCGGGTAAAGACTGTTAATAAATCACAAATACCTGCAAAGATATAACAGCCTCCCCACCAGTTAGAGAGCCCCCTAGTTGGGCTGATGCACCAGAGGTCCCCTGCACTGGGGCTGAGCCCCCCTGCACCCACCCGCCCACAGCCCCGGCGACACAACAGCCAGGACCCAAGCCCCCAAGGCCCTGCCAGCACCCCAGACCGGGGGCGGAGCACCCCCAGACCCCCAAGCCTCCATGCCCGTCCCGGACCCACCCGGGGGCAACCAGGCCACCAGGCCAGTAACCAACGTCCGCCAGTACAGACCCTCCCCCATCTCTGCTGTACGCAGCCACAAGGAAAACACCATCTAGGAGCCATCAGAGCAACTAACCAGGTCATGGCCACATCCCCCGGGTTAGGCCCTCCAGGGAAAACGTCCCTAGGGACTCCCCAGACGCCCTAAGGCCGTCCCTACCCCCATATCAACCACAATAGCGAAGGCAGGACCAAACCATGACCCCCACCCCCACTAGGTGATGAAGCCGATCAAAGGAGCCCAAAGGGATTGATCAAATGTGGTGGCAGAGGCTGTATCGAGACTAATGTGATCTATTAGATGATTTTTATATTGATTAGAATTAAGATTATTTTTATTTTTCCAGTTAAGGAGGACCGTTTTCTTGGCTATGCATAGGGCTGTAAAAACAATGTGGGCTGTGTTTATTTCTGCAGTGACCTCATCCAAGTTGCTCAGCAAACACACTAAAGGGGAGGCTGGAATGTTACATTTCAGACACTTTGATAAGTCTTCACATATCTCACGCCAAAACTTCTGAACTGGTGGACAGAACCAAAGAGCGTGGATGTAATTGTCCGGTGTATTTGCTAGACGGTGTGAACAGTTGTTGGAAGACGTATAGCCCATCTTGAACATCCTATGACCAGTATAGTGCACTCTATGTAATATTTTGTATTGTATTAATTGCAAACTGGGATTTCTGATCCATTGAAAGGTTTTTAAGCAAATCTGAGACCAGAAGTTTTGGTCTAAGCTGATTGATAAATCTGCTTCCCATTTTGCAATAGGAAGGGATATTGATTCATCTGTTTTAGAAAGCATTCTGTATATTTTAGACAATAATTTAGGGGGTTTTAGATTAAAAAAATGTACCACACTTGGTTTTGTTTGTAATTCAGCTTCACTGGGATTAAATTTCTTTTTTACTATGGATTTAATTTGTTGATATTGCAAAAATCGTTTCTTGTTGATCCCATATTGTGTAACCAGTCTGTCAAACGAAATAAATTCTGTTCCCTCTAATATATGTTCCAAGTATTTAATTCCTTTGCAACTCCAATCTGGAAAGTTTATCATATTATTGTTTTGTAATATGTCCGGATTGCTTTTTAATGAAGACTCAGTTATTTTTAGAAACTCCCACCATGCTGTCAGAGAAGAGCTGATGTTGATGCTTTTAAAGCATTCATGTCGTTTGATGTTTGAACTGATAAATGGTAGGTCTGAAATTTCTAGATTATTACATAGTGCCTGTTCTACATCTATCCAGGGTTCATCTAAGAAGGTGTGTTTAAACCATCTAGAGATGAACTGAAGCCTGTTGGCTAAAAAATAGTGATTAAAGTTAGGCAGATCTAATCCTCCTTTATCCTTGGTCCTTTGTAATGTTTTTAAGCTGATACGTGGGGGTTTATCTTTCCAAAGGAATTTAGAAATACATGAGTCCAGAGATCTGAACCAATCTTGTGATGGCTTATTTGGGATCATTGAAAACAAATAGTTAATTTTTGGCAAGACCATCATTTTTATAGCGGCGACCCGTCCCATGAGTGATATGGGTAAAGATTTCCATCTAGCCAGATCGCTTTCTACTGTCTTTAAAAGTGGGATGTGGTTTAATTTAGTTAATTCTGAAAGCTTAGGAGAGACATTAATACCTAAATATTTTATATTTCCAGATTGCAGTGGGGTAGGAGAAGAATTATGGAAGGAGCAATTAATCGGAAGAACTGTAGATTTTGACCAGTTAATTGGATAATCTGAGACTCTTGAGAAAGAGTTTATCAATGCAAGGTGGTCTCCTCTCTACAGGAGCTCACTTTGCAGGTGGGGGAGAGATATAGGAGAGGTAGAGAATGAACTCAACCTGGGTGTCTATTGTCTTGTGTAGTCTGGGAGATGATTGGATGATGGGGTGGGTGCAGTTTTCTCTGCGGTGGGGTCGGGTGGGCTGCCCCGGACTCTGTGGGGCCGGGCGGTGCTGCTGCTGAACTGGGCCCCGGTCCGGATGGGCCTTGGCCCCCTTGCCCTGGTGGGTTCCAGAGCTGGGGGTGCCTACTGGGGTCAGCGGGGGAGCTGGCCCCAGGGAGGGGCCGCTTGCCCCTCCCTTTCTTCCCTCCCCATCCTCAGCTACCTCCCTCTTCCCGCTCTACCACAACCACCCACACACGCAGGGCTTGGGGTGCAGATATGTCACCAGGGTGCAGGGGAGGCATCCCCCCCTCTGTCCCTTTCTGGCCACCTGTGCCTCAATTTTATTCTGCAACCTAGACATCCACATTACTCACACTCTCACATAACACATACATATAGGGCCTTGGGGCTGGGCACGTTTTACAGCATCCAGAGGATGGTCGGTGTATTCCAACCCACCTCTGGCGCTGGTGCCCTACCCTCAGTTTTAAATGCATATAGACACTGAGGGTTTTCGGGAGGAGCCGTGCTGCTCTCTGGCAGGACACACCATCCCCTCCTGTGTTTTAAATGCACTTTAGAACAGCACGCAGCAACACTACATATGAGCGGGCGGAGGGAGGTTTGGGGTCTTCACTCACCCTGGTTCTGTTAGCCGTCAGGGCTGGGGGGCTGGGAGGAGGTGCTGGCTGTCAGATTGGGGTCCGGGATGCGGGGCCTCCCTGCTACTGCAGATAAGGAGGCGGTCCGCTTGCCTCCACCCCAGAGAGAAGGGTTACACCTCCTGGGTCTAGGTGCGACTTGCCCCTCTGGGGGCAGGGGTACCTGGACCTGGGATATAGAGTATGTGTGGGGAGTGTGATTGTCTGTGCAGTGTCTACTTGTGTCTGTCTACACGTCGGGTGAGTGCTGAGTATTTGTTTGTGTATATGGGGGTGGGAATGCACGTTTGAGTCTGCGTGCGCCTGTTCGTCTGTGTCTATGTGTCAGGTTGGGTCTTAGACTCGACCTCTCTGGGAACATCTCAGGCCCTCCAAAGTACGGAGGCCTGTCTCCCCTCACCACACTCCCTGCCAGTGGCTGATGCCCTCAGACGTTGGTGTGTTGGTGGTTCTTGGTGTCTGGGGCTGGGCGCTCATGTATGTACCGGCTCACTCCTGGTGGCCGATTGGCGGGGCCTGGCGCCTGTGGCCTGGCTGGGCCCCTTCCGGGGGGTGGGGTGCCCTCAGGCCTCTGGGCCTGAAGCTCAGTCCTCTCTGGCACAGCTGGCTGCCGGCAGAGCCCGCGGGCACGCCACTGCAACCCCCTCTGGCCTCTGCTCTGTGGCTGCTGGGTGACCTCTCGTTTAGGGCTCTACTCAGCTCTTCCCAGGAGGGTGGCACGGTTCCCCCCCTTTGGTGGTCCTCCTTGGGTCCTCGTACTCTGGGGCCTCTGGATGTCTGGGGCCTGGATCTCCTCCATACCTGCTTCATGCCCTGGGGGACGGGGCTATGGCTCCCCTCACTCCCTAGCAGATCATTACATGGAGAAACCTTTGGAATACAAGCGTGCTGATCCACACAGGTGTACACACGGGTGTTCACAGACACAAACTACACCTTTCTTGGCTGCTGCCTCAAAGCAAATTGTGCGCTGTCTATCTTGCGTGCTGCACAATAACATTTAATATTTAGTATCTACTGTTATCTACTGCTAGCTAGTTTATTGTGATGGTGCTGTATTTATTATGTTGCTGTTTTTTGTTTGTTTGTTTTCTCTTCTGTTTTTTTTCTCCATACTGGTGATCCAGGTGTTTTGTTTGTTTTCTCTTTCTTTCTTCCCCCCTTTCTCACCATCTCTTCTCCCTTCTATTTTTCTTTCTCTCCCTCTCTTTCTTTCATTCTTTCTCCCTGTCCTCCCCCAGTCATGTGTGTAACAACCGAAAATAAAATAAATACATAATTATAATAAAGGTCAATCAAATGGACCAATATGGCAAGGCCATGATGATCCACTTGGTAAAGTAAATCCGCTTGGCATCTTTCTTGGCCTTAAGACAACAATTCTGACGGCTTAAGATCCAAACGGGACAGGGGAAAAAAAATAAAAATAAAAAATCACAAATACACTTATTGATTACATTATTTAGTTTAAACAGGCGAGTTCTAAAATCAGGTAAACATGTTTATTTTAACATCTGTGAGGACGGACTCACCGCTGCCTCTGCTGGTCATGAATCAGCACGTTCTCACTTCCTGTTTGTGTGCGTAACATGCTGCTAACAGCTGTTAGCGTGTTCATGTTATTGTTTACATGCAGTGCATGTGTAAATAAATGGTTGTCGTGGCAGCCGCTAATGAGGATAATTAGAGGAACAGATATGCTCTCATCAGGATACGACAGTCTAAGGACACACACACATGCACACACACACACGCAGACACACACACGCACGCACGCACACACACACACACACACACACACACACAGACACACACACATGCACACACCACCTGACCTGGCTGCGATACAAACAGCCTGAAGTATGAACAAGAGAACACGTCTGAAACATGTCAAGATTATATGCTTGTGTTCCATGAAATGAACAGTGCGTGTGTGCGTGTGTGTGAAACCAAGGAAGTAGGAGTCACGACCTTTTTCATCGCACAACTTTGTGAGTGTTAACAGGCTAACAGGCGCTAATGAACGCACACACACACGCTCAGGTTAAAGTGTGTGTGCGTGTCTAACAGACCCATTAGTGTCAAGTTATTAACAGGTTCTGAATATTATTGGTCGATTCATTAACAAGGCGGCGGTGGTGGTGATGATGAGCTGCTACTGTTAGCGCCTGTCAGAGCGCCGCTTCCTGTCAGAGCGCCGCTTCCTGTCAGAGATGAGTGGCGAGTGGCAGGTGGCAGGCAGGCCGCCAGCTGATTGGATGACAGATTTAATTAGATGACTAATAGAAGTCAAGAACAATCATCTTATGCAGCTTCCTTACTCATCCACTGAGTGTCACATGACCCATCAGCTGTTTGTTATTTACAGTCAAAGCTCACGATGCCTTCAGACGTAGAAGTATGTCATAATTCAGCGAGACATGCAGAACAAGCTGTAAGGACAGACAGCAGGAGTGATCCTTTGAGAGGTCAGAGGTCAGATCTTGGTTCATGAGCACGTCTCTGCTGCCATCAAATAAGCGTTGCCTTTTACTCACACTATCTGCCAATCTTCAGTCCTGATTGAGTAGAAAGTTGATAAGAAAAAGGATCTGGTTGATCACGTTTTACACACAGGTTTAAAATGATGTCATTATAACATCGTAAACTGTTAGTTTTTGTTACTTCTGCTGATGTGAAGACAGGAGGGATAAAGTCCTACTGAGCATGTGCAGACTGACCGCCAAAGATCAATAAATCTGTCATAATATTCTGGTTAGTTGAAGTTTTACAGCTTCATAGTTAAAATTATGACTGACTTAATAAATGAGTACAGCAGTACTACTCCATTACAAATACAGTTAATCAGTTACATCTACTGATAGTACAAGCATACATGTACTTAAAGTACTCATGTTGAAAGTATTTTTATTTCCGTCCTCACTGCCTCACCTCCTCACCTCCTCCGCCCGTCTCCTCTGTGCCTTCTTGTATCTCTTACCTCCTCCTCTTTATCCCCCACAGCTGTCAGATGTGGTGAAAGATCAATTTAAAATCTTTGCACCTCTGGACTCAAATCTAAATACTGCTGTAGCTCTGTGGGGCGATCGACACTCACATACACTGACAGACAGAGAGAGAGTGAGAGAGGATGATTGATAGAAATATAACACTTAATCTCTAACACCCCCCCCCCCCAGCCCCCCACCCCCCGCAGTGTCTGTCTGACAGATAAATTGATCTGAATATTGGAAAATAATGTTCCAGCAGAGAACCTGTCACGTGCGCGCGCACACACACACACACACACACACACATTACTGTCAGTGTGTGCGCACCTGTTTGACCAGCTTTGTGGGGGCCAAACCCTCTGGAGACACAAAGTGAGGACACTTATGTAAAGTTGTCATGGTAACCACAGCGAGATGACTCAAATTCAGGATTCAGAGACTTAGTCCATCCATGCATTTTCTTCCAGTTACCCGGGGCCGGGTCGCGGGGGCAGCAGCCTAAGCAGAGAAGCCCAGACCTCCCTCTCCCCAGGCACCTCCTCCAGCTTTTCCAGGGAACACCAAAGCATTCCCAGGCCAGCCGAGAGATATAATCTCTCCCGAACTACCTTAACTGGCTCCTTTGGATGTGGAGGAGTGGTGATACACTGAGTCCCTCCTGGATGGCCAAACCCCTCACCCTGTTTGGCCAACCACCCTTCAGAGAAAGCTCATTTTCTCCACTTGTACTTGCAAACTCTCATTCTTTCAGTCACTACCCACAGCTTGTCACCATAGGTGAGGGTAGGAACAAGAAGCTTAACTTTTACGCTCAGCTCTCTCTTCACCACAATGGACTGATGACAGCCCTAGCACCAGTCCGTTTGTCAATTTGGGGCAGGAACTTGTCCCTGACCCGGAGTTTGACTCCATCCTTTTCTGGCTGAGGACCGTGGCCTCAGATGTGGAGGTGATGATTGTCTTTCCCACCGTTTCACACTCGCTTACCAGGCCACCACCTGATGAAGCCAACAGAACCACATCATCTGTGAAAAGCAGAGATGAGATTCTGAGACCACCCAAGTGGAAGCTGCTTGAGTCAAATTGTTAAATGTTGTCATTGTGTTACTTAAATTTGTGAGTCTTGGTTCAAACTGTATGATCAAAGGCATTTGTTTGTTTCTGACTCCCTCCCCAGCCTGTTGGTGGGGGAGGCTGTAGTGTTTTATTATAGGGACACATCCTATGTGAGGGTTCTGTTTTCTTGTTTAGTAAGCTTCCTGCTTTTATGACCCTTTTGTGGGCAGGAGGTCACACAAACGCACCCCCAAACACACACACTCACATGCATACACACACATTCTCGCACATACATGCACACACACACACATATGCAGTGTTTTAACCTTTTGTGACCATAGGGGGTGCTTCTGTGTACTGTAACTGTTTTCAATAAAAGGCGGCAAGCGGAGGCCGGGGTCGAAGTCGTCTGTGGTTGGATTCAGGGTGCTTTTCTGAGACACCGACCAGGGCTTCCCTTGCGCAAGTAAAATCGATCGATTGCTGATTGTCTTGCTTTCCTTTCTTTACGGGAATACGTTTCTAAACAAGAGGGGCCTGTGGAAGCGCAGACCCAACAGAAGCCTCCCGCCACTCGGCTACGCCTAGAAAAATGAAAATTATGAACAGAGTCGGTGACAAAGGCCATACACCCCATACTCCTGAAGCTCCTGCTACAGAATATTCTGAGGGACATGGTAAAATGTCTTCTTCAGGTCCATAAAACACATGTAGACTGGTTGGGCAAACTGCCATGCACCCTCAAGTATCCTCAAGAAGATAAAGATCTGGTCCAGTGTTCCGCGACCGGGATGAAAAGCACGCGAGGTATGACTAATGGATGGAGTCTCCACAGACTTCAGTAGTGTATTCAGTAGTAGTGGGAGACTGAGTAGTGTGATCGCCCTATTGTTGGAGCTCACCCTCCGGTCCCCCTTCTTGAGAATGGGAACCACCACCCCTAGTCTGCCAATCCAGAGGTACAGCCCCCGATCTCCTGCCCCGGATCGAGAGGCATAGACACAGAAAACCAACCACTCACACCTATGAGCAATTAAGAATTCCCAAATAACCTAACCCCGTTAACAGCAGGTCTTTGGACTGTGAGAGGAAGCTGGAGTACACAAGCTCCACACAGAAAGACCCCAGCTTGATGGGGGAATTGAACTCAGGACCTTCTTGTTGTGATGCAGGACTAACAGTGTTAACCACGACCGTGCTGCCGGCACATGCCCGTGCCAACATTCATGTGAAATTCACATGAGGACGTGTTGAAGCAGCAGTACCCACAAGTTTACACAGTACAGTGAGGGCATCGCTTCAGGAGATCTCAGAGGGAGATCTGAGGGTTTATTCGAGGGACAGGTCAACAGGTCCTCTGCAGGTATATGGCAGTGCGAGTCCTCACAAAGACACAAGAACAAAGCATGTGTTTTTCAAACACCAGCAAACTTTGCTGATGTGTGTGTGTGTGTGTGTGTGTGTGTGTGTGTGTGTGTGTGTGTGTGTGTGTGTGTGTGTGTGTGTGTGTGTGTGTGTGTGTGTGTGTGTGTGTGTATGATGATGGTGTTGTGAGGTAATAAATTCTGCCATCTGACACCAACACACACACTGCCTTCTGGCCAACTCATTACACACACACAGAGAGAAGTTGTAACCTCGTTCAACCTTCCTTCTGGCTCACACACATCTGTGTGTTTATTCATTTGTTATTAGAGACACACACACCGTGCTGATGCTGATGATACCTGTACCATCAAAAGGGGAAACTTGCTATCAGAAACCATAGCTGCAGATCACATGATCTGTGTCGTGTGTCGCTGGTCTGTAGGTCATCTACGTGTTGTAGTCATCTTATGGCACCTGGGGAAGTTAGAAACGGGTAAAACTGTCCTGACTGTGGATGTTGTCTGTTGGGTCTCGTAGTGGAGTTGGAGAAGCTTTAGTATGTTAGTGATGGATCCAAGCAGGTTCCATGTTTAATTAAACACACAAGACATGCTCCACCTGTACCTCCAGATGAACATCTTTGAGAAATCATTAATATTTATGATTTATTACTTGTCACTGTCAACTGATAATAAACACTCTGATGGTTGGTAAAGATGTCCGGGCAGAGTGCAGCGACATGAAGGAGTGAGACTGTCAGCACAGGAAACACAAGCAGGTGTTTCTTCATGTCACTGAGTCATGCTGAAGTTTTTCCTTCTGGTTTTTACAGTCAAATAATGATGAACATCTTTATTTTTAACTTTAACTTGTTAAATATAATTACAGTAGGGAATATGTCAATATATATATATATATATAATACAATAATAAACCTAAACATTTGGGTTTTCACTGGTTTCATGTGGTACTGCATGAAAAAGCTGCTCCAAAGTAGCTTCACTGCAACACAAACCAAAAGCAAATGATTTATTTCTGACACTAACAGCCATCCAATATCCACTATTTACTACCTAAGGTAAAATTATGGAAAGAATTGTATTCATTGATATTTGATCGTTAAATGTTGTTTTTGTAACAACTGAATTTCAATATGCTTACAGGGTATTCCTGAGCTACTGCTTTAACTCAGATGATAGCTGATTGGTTAAGAAGTATAGAAGAAAATGGCTGCTGGAGTTTACCTGGCATTTGATATTACTGATCATAAAATCAATTATAGAAATTAGTATCAAGCAATTAGAATGTTATGTTTTTAATAGCTTTGCATTATTGTTGATGAGAGAGACTTTTTTTGACATTAGATATTAGTGCTGTTGCATGTGCACAAATGACATAACACTCATCCTTAATAAGGTGAGTATTTCTCTGTACACAGACGATTCAGTATTATACATGACAGCTAATATGGAAAGAGTTAAATGTGCTTACAATGAGTAGTTAAATTAATAAAGAACAATAAATTGATTTTGAATATGTCTAAGATACATGATGATTAATTCTCACGGGTTTATTAAACACAGTTTGGTTTCCATTATTGCTGCGTCTGATGTTTAACTCCATGAGACAAAAGTCCAGGGTGTAACCTTAGACGGTAAACTATTCTGGATACAACATATTAATAAAACTTTCTGCATTTCTACATTTCTGCAAAAATGTTTTATACTGAAATCAATCCACGCATTCATTCAAGGCACTATTGTCTCATCTTAAATATTGGCCTTTAGTATAATCTGATGGTACAGTGGATGAGATTAAGAAACTGCAAATAGTACAAAATAGAGCAAAATAAATGGTTCTATGTGTTTTGTACAGAACAAATACTGTAACAATGTATAAATGTCTTAGCTGGTTAACTAAAGGAACAGTGAGTGTGCCCCTTCTAACCAGACAGCTCCACCTTCTGCACATGCTCTGTCTGTCATATCCTCACACCTGTACCGCTGCAGCGCTGCTCACCTGCTGCTACTCAGAGCTGCAGCTCATCATGTCCTGACTGTAGTGCTGCCAACACCTTCCACCACACAGTTATACTAACTACACACACACACACACACGCACGCACACACACACACACACACACACACACACACACACACACACACACACGCACACTGCCCTCTCCCTGGGTAATGACAGCAGGTTGAGTGTAATAGCCCTTTAATTGGCTCTGCGATCAGTTTGTCACATCTACAGTGTGTGTGTGTGTGTGTGTGTGTGTGTGTGTGTGTGTGTGTGTGATCTTAAAATGAGGCCATCTATCATGCAGAAAAATATTCTTTATATAACACATAGACACACACACACACGGCCTGGAGGAAGCTGTGACCGCGGCAACACCGTAGCGGTATGAAGAGGATGAGTGATGAAGCTGTGCAGCAGGAATCTCATTGTCTTGTTATTCTTCTATATCAGCTTTGTCGCCATAGCGACCACCATCCATCACAACAGGAAGTCATGTGACATTTGACTCTGCTCCAGCGTGCCCCTGAATGACCTCTGATGTCTGATGTTTATCCACACCAACACCTTATTAACTCCGCCCCCTCCAGCTGACTCCACCCCATTTCAAGTGAACCTAAACACTTGAGTGTCTCTTCCTTTCAGGATGAGCCCAGCAGTGCCACCTTCAGGACAAAGGTCAGAGGTCACAGGGAGGAGGGGGCTCTGATCCTGAACACCCACAATCTTTGGAGCTCTTTGGAGTCAGGAGACCCCCTGCTGGATCCTGAAGGCCACGAAGACTGGCTCTGGGGGCCCACGACAGTCGTCACTCTGCTTCAGTCATTAAACACATCCTTGTGACTGCTGTGTTTCCTCTGAGGAGCATTCTGATTGGCTGTGAGGGCACAGGGGAGGTGCTCCTCTTGTCCTGCAGAGGGTGGTGTTGAGATGAAGATGTATCAAAAAAGTTCTTTGCTGAAATAGAGACGATCTGTTATAGTTTTCCATTAGCACTATTTTTCATTTATTAGCTGGCATCCTCCGAGGGGGCGCTCTTCAGTGAGCAGATGTTAACAGAGCTAAAACAATGGTTTCCAGTAGTCCTCTCACTTTAGCTTGATGGCGCCGGTTTCAAAACGATGCCTCAGATGTTGACAGCGTTGTTAATGCTGGATGCTGTAAACCAGCTCGTGATACTACAGAAGCAGCTTTCACTAAGACTGAATATACGGAGAGCCTGTCTCTGATAAGTGCTTCACCTTACTCTGCACAGGTAAATCCTCAGAAAAAGTTAACCATAGAAACAGGAGCTGTTTAACCCAATAGTCCCACCCCTCCCAAACACAATAACGCCCACAATAAAGTGTTACTGGGATAATATAGGGTGCTCAGAGCTGTTATTGCTTCTGTCAATATTCAAACACGGTGTGTTTTTATTGGCTGAAGCTGCACACTCTCCGCCCCCAGCAGGACGTCTGTATTTGGTTAGCTCATATTGACAGGATGCACATATTTGGTTATAAGATATTGACAGCAGGAGGATATTGAGTTACAAGTTATTTGTTGTTGTGGTGGGGGTGGGGGGGGACTGTAATTTCTGTCTGTATGAAAATTTAAAGTCACGTGACAGAGATGAATACAGGAAGCTGTGCTCAACTGTTTTCTCCCTCACAGGTGACACATCAGGTGAGCCAGTATCACTGCATCAGCTGCTTCCTCATGTGCTTCTAATATGACTCAAAGAACGATTTCTCATCTTCACAATGGTCTTTCTGAAGGTTGAGGAGGGTCTAAGGCAGGGGTCAGCAACCTTTAACACCCAAAGAGCCACTTGGACCCGGTTTCCACGCAAAAGAAAACACTGGGAGCCGCAAATACTTTTTGACATCTAAAATGAAGATAACACTGTATATTTTTTTTATTTACCTTTATGCTTTGTGTGAACAACTAAAGTAAGTAAGTAAGTAAAGTTTATTTATTAAGCGCTTTTCACAGACAGGCAGTCACAAAGCGCTGTACACAAAGATTAAAATAAACAATACAATCAATAGACATTATACACAATGTAAAAGATCAGTGGTAAATAATGTAAAGAATATAAAATACGTAGCTCAACAAAAGGCTTGTTTGAACAGAAAAGTTTTTAACTACTTTTTAAAAGAATCCACAGAGCAACTAAAGTGTGTTGCTTATGAAATCCATGAAGTGCTACAGAGAAAATTACATTTTATTTATGTAATTTACACATTTTGAACTCTTAAAGAAATATAACAAAAGGAAAGACACCCAGCTGAACTAAAATGATCCAGCAAACAAAAACTGTGAGCCGCCACCCTTATATCGCCTTTGTGCTTTTGGAGCCTTGACCTGACTTTTAAAAAATAATTGGAAAAAAAGCACTATGCTGCTAAAAATGAAAAATAGATATTTGCAAAATTCTGCCTAAATATGTATTTTACCTGGTTAATGTGTGTGGCGGGGCGTGGTCTGCAGCGCCACTGCAGGGGAGGCGGACGCACCTGAGCGGCACCTGCAATCACGCCTCGCCGCCTTAACGTCTGTGCTCTCTCTGCTGTTGTGTTGTCGGGCTGTGAGCTGAAAAGCTACAGCCGGCTGTATGCGTACAGCAACCGTGTGTGAAAAGTGGTCAATAAAGAGATGCTGAAAAGCAGCGGGTCTGCCGTGGTACGAAGTCCCTTTCATCTTTACGCAGGACTGTAAGCTGTCATCTGTGAGGCGTGAGCGGTGTTTGTTTTTTAACATAGTTCACGGTGGAGAACAGCTGCTGACATAATGTGGATCCGAAGATCCATAACTGGCCTACCTGGGGTTGAAAGTCTCGATAAATGCACGGCGTTTCGGCGGGTACACCGGCTTCCGCGAGTGTGACGCTTATTTTGAGCGATGAAAAATAATAAAATATAATTTTATTTTTATATTTCAATATCACAATAATTTTCCAATTTAGAACTACAAGATTAAAAAAGAACTAAACACAAATAAAATACACTTCAGCTAAATACTTCTAATTTATTTTCCCAAACCACCCGGAGCCGCAGTATAAGGACAAAAGAGCCGCATGTGGCTCCGGAGCCGCAGGTTGCCGACCCCTGGTCTAGGGTAACACTGAGACTCATCACCTCCTCGACTTGTGGAGCAGCTGTGAGAATTTCAGCATCTGAAGAGGAATCACAAACATCCAAAAACAGGAACCTGGAAAATGAACCTCAGGAAATAATTATTAAATACAGACACATCCTAACCAGAGACAGCCGGAGCTGGACCGACAACCGACAGACAAAAACCCTCCACGCTGACTTTTACAGATTCCTTCCTCAACAGGAGGAAAGGTCAGCCATCATGAAAGATCACAGAAACATCAGACACAGCTACACACCAGGTCATAAAGCAGTCATCAAAAGATGTTTTAGAAGAGATTTAAAGGACACTGATGATGTGCTCAGTCTGACTTGAACAGTCTATGGATGAAGGCTCGATCACATTTGTGTACAGGCTGAGACATCAGAGTTCCCATCACAGCCACAATGCTCAAAACCAACACACGGCCACACGGAGCAACGTACGCTTTTAAGAAACATGTCTTCCTTAATGCACGTGTGAGTTTGTCCAGAAGCTCTGATTACCAAGATCAGGAAAACAGTCACAGCGCTGAGGTGAAAACATCTGTGAGCGTGAACGCTGCAGACCAGACATCTGAGAAGAACCAGAGAACCTGTCACTCCATTCAGAATATAAAAATACTGAGGGCACTTTTTACTGCTATCTGTAGACTACACACACACACACACACACACACACACACACACACACACACACAACACACACACAGATTCATCTAGTTTCTATGAAGAAGACAAAAGCATAAACAGAGCTTGCTAAGCCTCACCTCAGCAGAAACTAAATTGGTAACATCTCTCTCTGCTGGCTACACACCCGCAGAAACACACACACACACACACTCAGAGGCACACAGTGGCTGCCGTCGGCCTCACAGCAGGATGTTGTTGTTGTACTCAGCAGATTCTCAGGTTTTCCCTGCAGACCCTTCAAACGTCCTCTTTTCGTCTTTGGTGTGTCGCTGCCGCTCTTGTGCCTGCAGGCTGAAAACAACTGCACATCTCACATCTGGATTAAGTGTAACATCACACTAAATCACACAGCACAGGATTACTAACACAAACTGGATTTTGGTGTAACAACCTCTCCACAGACAGTATGTAAGAGGCGACAACGCAAAGCGTTTTTTTTTAAATTACACTCAAATAAACAATTAAACAGTTTGGATTTCAGGACCACGGACAGCACCTCAGTGTTTTTAGACACAAATACAGCTGACAACACATGAACTATGAACACACACACACACACACACACACACACACACACACACACACACACACACACACACACACACACGACATGTTATTATCTCCTGTTAGTAAATCTCAGTGTTCACTTCCAGCAGCTGTTAGCTTATTAGCACTGAGGCACCAAAAACAGCAGTTCCTCTGACGTCCAGCAGAGGCAGCAGTGATTCACAAACAGTTTCATCTCTATGGAGACGCCCCCTTTATAACATCTGCTTTTAAAACTTTTAAAAACTGTTTAAATTATGGCTTATAGTTATTACACACACACCTTACACACACACACACACAGGCCTTATTAGGGGCGTGGCCTCTTTGACTGACTGGCCCATGATGGCCCATTGCTTTAGCAACTAGCTGTTTGCTAGCTTCACCTGAGCCAGACCTCTGGACCGTGCTTGTGCTGCTGGAGCCTTTTGGAGCATTTTTAATGACATCATGTGACCAATAATATGGCTGCTGTGAGGTCACTGTACTAACAGAGCTTCCAAGGCAGAGCTCCAGTTAGGATTTCTAGGATTTTGATTGGATGTTTCTATTTAGCAAGTATCTGTGTCTGAGTGATCCACCTGTGCAGTCTGTGGACGGAGACTGACAACCAGACTCCACCCTCCAAACAGGGCCCCACAGGGTCTGTGCTGCTTTGCTGTTGTTACAGTCTCAGATGAAGCTTTGTGTTGCGTGTTGTCATGGTAACAGTGATGTTGAATCTTTGTGACTTTGAGTGTAAATGTCACCTCTGACACAGCTGCTGTTGTTTGGATGCAGAGTGGAGTGTGTGTACAGCTTATTGACAAAGACAGGAGTCAGTCTCAAACACACACACACACAGACACAGACACAGACACAGACACACACACACACACACACACACACACACACGCACACACAGTGTTACACTGGTGACATTTGTCTTTCATCATCATGTAAAGGTCACCAGCAGCCGGCCCTCTGACAAACACACTGCTGCTTTATTAGCATCAGATTATGACTGTGTGTGTGTGTGTGTGTGTGTGAAACAATATAAGAGCAACAGTGTTGGCTGTCTGTGTGCTGGAGTTACTTTATTTAAAGTTTAAGTTTAATTTCATGAACAAAGACACACATGAAGTGTTTACTGAAGATGGAGGAGCAGCAGGGGAGGGGGGGGTGTTTCTGACATCACAGGTTGTTTCGGGAATCCTGAGCCCATACCTGGTGCTTGGTGAGGAGAACGTGAGGATGGGGTGAGTGAAGGTGCTGCAAGAGGAGATGTGGTTAAATGTGAAGTGCAGCACAGAAACACCTGTCTGCACGATGATCTCAGCTGATAAACTGAGTTCATGACAAATGAGATCTTTAAATTAAATCATCCAGCCATCTTCTACCTTTCGTCGGGGTCCTCCCCCTCCCAGCCACCTCCTGCAGCTCCAGTGACGAATTCTCAACCCAGCCAGAGCCTTGACCTCTACAGAATGTCCCAGGAATCCTGCAGTAGGAAATTAAACACCTCCTCTCCTTTTCCTCTCTCCACGTCCCTGAACAAGGCTGATTCCTACTCAGAGGCAGGGGGAGGAGGAGGCGAAACACCAGGTCTTTCAGTGCTGCTGGCGTGAGGCGGTTATCACAGGCTGTGTGAACCTGGAGCAGCTCTGACTCGCTGTCTGGACGCCCCATCATCACCCGTCATTAATCATGTCAGTCATATCTGTTTACTCTCATAACTAACCTTTGATGAGTGTAGCTGTCAGGAAGTGAACCCTCAGCTCAGATTACATGAGCTGTGATCACGAACTAAAAACCCGAGATGAAATAATCTCACCTGTCCACTTTGGCTGCAGTCTGAATGGAGAACTCTCTCTGCTGTGCTCCTCCTTTCACCCCCACCCCTTCCATACTAACCTCGTTTTAAACTTCTCCTTCATTTCATTTGCTCGTTTTCGTCCCTCCTGGTTTCTTTTCATTTTTCCGTCTTTGCAGTTCAAACTGAATTTCAGTCACGACGGGATGTGAGTGTGTGTCTGCGTGTGTGTGTGGTATATTATGGTATGCATTGCAGCACTGACGGGTAATGGGAAATTGATTGTGACAAAACGACATTACAGACGGACATTTCCATAAGAGTTTATTTACGCTGCCTTTCCACGGGGAACATCATCTCCCTTCATATTCCCTTCTCCGTTGTCGTGTTGCTGATGCGATGCAGGCAGGTTGCCGTGTTGGCCTCTGGGGGAATCGAACCTGCAGCGTCCGCTAACAAATGAACAGCCCCGCCAAACGGGCTGCAGTCATCTTTTCATTTAACCCGAGCGGCGCTCCGGCCGCCCCGCGCTCTCTCCAAATCAACAGCTAATTTCATTCCCATGATTCCCCGCTCCATGGCAGCGCCGGGCGTTCGGTTGGAGGTTTATTGGCAGATATGAAGACGGGCCAAGCTGCGGTGATGCAGTAATTATGGCTCTAATAAGCCGATGTTCTCCATGTAAATGGAAAGAAATCAGATGTGTGTAAACAGAGAGCACGGCGGCCCCGGGGCCGATGGGTATCCGAACCGTTTCACCGAGACGCCTTCTCCCTAATGACGCACTCAAAATGTATTTTCAGCCAATCACCTGAGACTCGGTGTGACTCCGAACTCAGACTCCAACAAAGTTTCCGTGCAGTCGGCTTCACTTCCGTGGAGTGAAATGAAAGGACACTGATGCTCGGCTTTATTATTGATCATGTGATTATTAATGTTGGTTCTGTTAAAGCTATCAAAACTTTTAATGGTTGTAATGAAGACTCACTATTATATGATATTAATATTAACAATCTTTCTTTTGTTCACATTGCTTCTCACTGAGAAACAAAGACAAAGACAGATCGTGTTTCTTACCATTAATGCTAACAGTTTCACTTTCTTAACAGCAGCGCAAACATCGAGGCTTTTGTCTTCAGGGCCAACCAAAGAGCTTATTATCACATATAATAATATCAAAATAATACAGCAATAACAAAAAAATAAAAGACTGTCAAAAAAAGAACATCCTGTATTTTCTTTGTTTCATGTACATTTTCATTTCTGGACTTTATCAGCAGATACAGTGAAGACTGACAGGTAAGCAAGAGAGAGAGACATGCGGTGGCCGCCTGATTGTGAAATATTACAACATTGTTACTGTCATTAACACCTTTGGGGTATTAACAACATGTTTGCCCTCTGATATCATAGATATGTATAACTGGGTATAATCTGCATACCAGTGAAATTGTATGCAGTGTTTATTAGCGTGATATTATTTGTGTAACATTGTTACCTAAGGAAGCATGAATAAAGTAAAAAAATATTTATTAAAGTACACACAGTACTCTGTGGAATTCCATAAACTAACTCAAGACCCCTCATTTACATGAATAAATAGGAATCCATCAGGTAGATGTTATTCAAAGCAGTGCAGGACATTTTCTTTAATACCAACATTTAAAGAATTACAGTGGCTTGCAAAAGTATTCGGCCCCCTTGAACTTTTCCACATTTTGTCACATTACAGCCACAAACATGAATCAATGTTATTGGAATTCCACGTGAAAAACCAATACAAAGTGGTGTACACGTGAGAAGTGGAACGAAAATCATACATGATTTGTGGCTGTAATGTGACAAAATGTGGGAAAGTTCAAGGGGGCCGAATACTTTTGCAAGCCACTGTAATTCTTTCACCGGGAGATCAAACAGCAGCCAACGTTTAGTCAAAGACTTTTACTTCGGAAATCCTGTTAAACTAGTCAGTGTTTCCTGTCACGTGATTCAGAGAGAGTGATCTGTCACTCAGAGAGGGCCGGTTGTTTTATTCATGATGAACCTCGATCGTCCGATTCAGGTGAAAGACACAAAAGTGGATCATCAATAATTTACCAGCAGCTCATAATGGAGCGCTCTGTGTGTGTGTGTGTGTGTGTGTGTGTGTGTGTGTGTGTGTGTGTGTGTGTGTGTGTGTCTGTCTGTCTGTCTGTGTGTGTGTGTTTGTGACTAACAACAGTAGCCTTTTAGCAGAACATGCTAACTAAAATTTATCTGATGTGTTTTAAAAGCTGCTCGTCTGTTCTGTCGGCCTGTTTGTTCCTGCTTCCTCAATAACCACCACCATCATCATCACCACCATAGTCATCATCATCATCATCATCATCACCATCATCATCTGGTTAATCATAAAACTTATATGTTGTTCCATATTTGAGATATTTATCTGTTTCTTTCTGGCTCATGACATTCACAGTTTCTTTGTGTACATCTATGAAGCACCGTGGAGTCACTGGGTTCAAGTTCACTGAGAAACAGGAAGTCTAACAAACTCTTTCACATATAAGGTCCTCCATTTAACCCTTTCACCATAGTGGTCACTACAGTGGACAGCTATTCTTGTATTTGTGTCAGTGTTGATGGTTTACTTGCAGATAAACCACTACAGTGGACACTGATGTGTCACTCCATACCTGCCACCCACTGGTTGTTTAATGTTACTATAGATTTATGATGTGTTTCATTGTAATTATTGTTATTTAACCTTTTCATGCATTATGACAACCTCAATCTTTTTTCTTAAGTATTGTTATTCATCTTTCCATGCCTAAAGATGAATAAAAACACTTAAGAAAAAAATTCTGATTGAGGCTGTCATAATGCATGCATGAAAAGGTTAAATGTAACATGTCACCATGTGTCATGAACCCCTGAAGAGCGTAGAACAAAACATTACAACCAAAAATCTATAATACATAGAGAGGAAGGATGCTTGGTCATTGAGGGGATCAGTCATTTCAAGCCAAACATAGCCCACAAAAGAATCCAAAAGTGATGACCTACAACTTGTCATAAGTTTCAAGTACCTGTGGGTGATAATATCAGATGAAGGCTCTAAACAGACTGAAACCCATCTGGACCGACACCAAGATCAGACTAAACTAAATCCTATTTCATGTCTGTGAAAGCCGGACATTAACCAAAGTTAAAACATGGATTGCAACCTTCACAATGAACTGAAGAAGCCTCTTGGATGAAAGGTTAAACGTCTAGACAAAACTTAAAGAAGTCCAGTCACTTTGTTTGCATGCTCCTGAAACTACCACGACCTGGACTGAGAACCTACACAGACATGTTGACTTGCATTTTAGGAGGAATATGGGAGTTTGAAAGGACTCAAGAACGTTTAAAATGAAGTTCCTTCATCAGATTATAAGCATCTCCTTCTCCATCATGAATACGGAAGTCAGATCAAGACTCCCTGCAAAGACAACAGTCAGAAATCCATCCATCCATCCATCCATCATCTATCCATCCATCCATCCATCCATCCATCCATCCATCATCCATCCATCCAGCCATCCATCCATCAATTCATCCATCCATCATCCATCTATATATTCATCCATCCATCCATCCATTCATCCATCCATCATCCATCCATCCTTCCATCCATTCATCATCCATCCATCCATCCATCCATCCATTCATCATCCATCCATCCATGCATCCATCCTTCCATCCATCCATCCATCCATCCATCCATCCATCCATCCATCATCCATCTATATATTCATCCAGCCATTCATCATCCATCCATCCATTCATCATCCATCCATCCATCCATATATTCATCCATACATCCATCCATTCATCATCCATCCATCCATATATTCATCCATCCATCCATCCATCCATTCATCATCCATCCATCCATCCATCCATCTATATATTCATCCATTATCCATCCATTCATCATCCATCCATCCATTCATCATCCATCCATCAATCCATCCATCATCCATCTATATATTCATCCATCCATCCATGCATTCATAATCCATCCATCCATCCATCATCCATCCATCCATCCATCCATCCATCCATTCATCCATCCATCACCCATTTATATATTCATCCATCCATTCATCATCCATCCATCCATCCATCTATATATTCATCCATCCATCATCCATCCATCCATATATTCATCCATCCATCCATCCATTCATCATCCATCCATCCATCCATCCATCTATATATTCATCCATCCATCCATCCATTCATCATCCATCCATCCATCCATCCATATATTCATCCATCCATCCATCCATTCATCATCCATCCATCCATCCATCCATCATCCATCCATCCATATATTCATCCGTCAATCCATCCATTCATCATCCATCCATCCATCCATCTATATATTCATCCATCCATCCATCCATTCATCATCCATCCATCCATCCATCCATTCATCATCCATCCATCCATCCTTCCATCCATCCATCCATCCATCCATATATTCGTCCATCCATCCATCCATCCATCCATCCATCCATTCATCATCCATCCATCTATATATTCATCCATCCATCCATCCATTCATCATCCATCCATCCATCCATATATTCATCCATCGATCCATCCATCCATTCATCATCCATCCATCCATCCTTCCATCCATCCATCCATCCATTCATCATCCATCCATCCATCCATCCATCCATCCATCATTATATTCATCCATCCATCCATCCATTCATCATCCATCCATCCATCCATCCATCCATCCATCCATCCATCCATTCATCATCCATCCATCCATCATCCATCGATCCATCCATCATCCATCTATATATTTATCCATCCATCCATCCATCCATCCATTCATCATCCATCCACCCATCATCCATCCATCCATCCATCCATCCATCATCCATCCATCCATTCATCATTCATCCATCCATCCATCATCCATCCATCCATCCATCCATCCATCCATTCATCATTCATCCATCCATCCATCTATATATTCATCCATCCATCCATCCATCCATCCATCATCCATCCATCATCCATCCAACCATCCATCTATATATTCATCCATCCATCCATCCATCATCCATCCATCCATCTATATATTCATCCATCATCCATCCATCCATCCATCCATCCATCCATCATCCATCCATCCATCCATCCATTCATCTTCCATCCATCCATCCATCCATCATCCATCCATCCATTCATCATCCATCCATCATCCATCTATCCATCCATCCATCCATCCATCCATCCATCATCGATCCATCGATCCATTCATCCATCCATCCATTCATCCATCATCCATCCATCATCCATTCATCATCCATCCATCCATCTATATATTCATCCATCCATCCATCCATCCATCCATCCATCATCCATCCATCCATCCATCATCCATCCATTCATCATCCATCCATCCATCCATCCATCCATCCATCCATCCATCCATCCATCCATCCATCCATCCATCCATCCATCCATCCATCCATCCATCCATCCATCCATCCATCCATCATCCATCCATCCATCCACCTATCCATCCATCATCCATCATCCATCCATCCATCCATCCATCATCCACCCATTCATCATCGATCCAACCATCCATCCATCCATCCATCCATCCATCCATTCATCATCCATCCATCCATCCATCATCCATCCATCCATCCATCCATCCATCCATCCATCATCCATCCATCCATTCATCATTCATCCATCATCCATCTATCCATCCATCCATCCATTCATCATCCATCCATCCATATATTCATCCATCCATCCGTCCATTCATCATCCATCCATCATCCATTCATCATCCATCCATCCATCTATATATTCATCCATCCATCCATCCATCATCCATCCATCATCCATCCATCCATCCATCATCCATCCATTCATCATCCATCCATCCATCCATCCATCCATTCATCATCCATCCATCCATCCATCCATCATCCATCCATCCATCCAGCCATCATCCATCCATCCATCCATCCATCCATCCATCCATCATCCATCCATCCATCCACCTATCCATCCATCCATCCATCATCCATCCATCCATCCATCCATCATCCACCCATTCATCATCGATCCAACCATCCATCCATCCATCCATCCATCCATTCATCATCCATCCATCCATCCATCATCCATCCATCCATCCATCCATCCATCCATCATCCATCCATCCATTCATCATTCATCCATCATCCATCTATCCATCCATCCATCCATTCATCATCCATCCATCCATATATTCATCCATCCATCCGTCCATTCATCATCCATCCATCCATCCATTCATCATCCATCCATCCATCTATATATTCATCCATCCATCCATCATCCATCCATCATCTATCCATCCATCCATCCATCTATATATTCATCCATCCATCCAGCCATCATCCATCCATCATCCATCCATCCATCCATCCATCCATCCATCATCCATCCATCATCCATTCATCATCCATCCATCCATCTATATATTCATCCATCCATCCATCCATCATCCATCCATCCATCCATCCATCATCCATCCATCCATCCATCATCCATCCATCCATCCATTCATCATCCATCCATCCATCATCCATCCATCCATCCATCCATCATCCATCCATCCATCCATCCATCCATCCATCCATCCATCCATCATCCATCCATCCATCCACCTATCCATCCATCCATCCATCATCCATCCATCCATCCATCCATCATCCATCCATTCATCATCGATCCAACCATCCATCCATCCATCCATCCATCATCCATCCATCCATCCATCCATCATCCATCCATTCATCATCGATCCAACCATCCATCCATCCATTCTCTTCTGCTTATCCTATCATAGGGCGAGAGGCAGGGTACACCATGGACAGGTCTCCAGTCTGTCACAGGACTAACACAGAGAGACAGACAACAATTCACACTCAAAATCACACCTATGGACAATTTAGAGTCACCAGGTAACCTAACCCCACAAGCTGCATGTCTTTTGACTGTGGGAGGAAGCCAGAGAGAACCCATGCAAACATGTGGAGAACATGCATATTCAACACAGAAAGACCCTGGCCTGATGTTGGAGTCGAGCTCAGGACCTTCTTGCTGTGAGGCAACAGTGCTGCCCTTACAACCTTATGAAATATATATTATATTATATAATAACTATATAACCAAATATAAACTATATATTATATTATATTATATATATTGGGTGGCTACTTTGATTTAGTGCTATATAAATTCAAAAAAACTGAATGGACCGAACTCCAGCTGAGCTAAGTACCGGGTGAGAACAGTGGTTGCCGAATTTTCCAACAAAAATACAAAAAGACTGACGATGATGATGATGAGCCAACATTGTTTGCTGTCCTCCTATAAAGTCTTCCTGAGTGTGGGAGGGAACTAACAAAGGTTTCGGTGCGTGTTGGTATCGTTGTTCAGTTTTAACTCGCTCCGCTGCTTCATTTCTGCGTTAGCTCTCCTCCTCTGGATCTGTGTGAACTTTGTTTGGGAGCTGGAGGATTTGAAGGGTTAATGAGGAGCATAGAGCAAACTTTTAATACGAAATGTTTCCTGCAGCAGTTTTCCAGTAAACCTGAGTGTTGGAGGTTGAGTGGAGGCGTCCGTCGGGCTGCAGATTCGATGATATTTCCTTCTATAATTTGAGCTGTCAGACGATCGTCCGTCCACACCTCCTCCCCGTTCCTCCCCCTGCTCCTCTCCTCGCTGGGTCATTTGTCATGGAGGAAATCACCGCTCAAATCTTCCACGGCGGTAATATCTCTGTCATTCACCCTCCTCCCCCGCCTCACTCGTCCTCCCCCTCTCATCTCTGGGTGATGCTATCTGAGGAGAGGAGGTGACAGTCTATCAGAGCACCTCCTCTCTGCTCCCCTGATAACACTCCACTGCTTATAATGTTAAGAAGATGATAAGAAATAATAGTCTTTCTCTTTTTCATGTTGGAGTGGAGTATCAGGGCCGACGAGCCGACATCCATCACCTGCTATTTATCAGCGCTGAGCGGCCGGACGGCGGCACAACTTTTACAAGTGAAGAGCAAAATAATAACTGAGCTGCAGAAACAATCAGCGGCGAGATGCAGGAGGTGAGTTATTAGATTTAAAGTCCTCCGACAGTTATCTGCCCACTGTGTCCAGGAAATGATGGAGGGAGAGATTTGAGTGCAGTTTGTAATTTCTGCTTTCAAACATTCAGTTTCTGTAAAAACACTCAAACATCAGCAGATGTTTCTGCCGCTGACCTCAAAGACCACGCTCAGGAGACTTTCAAAATAAGACTTCAGCAGATTAACCTGGATTTGAGTTGTGATCCAGCAGACACATGAAAAGAACAGTTGTCAGGATTTGCAGAGAGACGTTTTGTCATCAGGAGTCAAATTTCATTTCAGGTGTTCGGTGAGGATCAGACAGCACCAATCATTGATAAAAAAAAAACTGAAACAAAAACAGAACAAAACTAAAAGAAATGAGAAGAAGCAATGACAGCGAGGAGAAGACGAGCAGGACAGACAGAAGTGAAGAAGAGGCAGAAAATGAAAAAATGGGAAGAGAAGGATCAAACAAAAAAACAGCATTAAAAAGTGTTTTTTCATGTGGGAAAACTTACATCAATAAAAACTGACCACTGGTAATTCAGATCATACAAATCCACTATTCTTAAAATCAAAAAGATTCAAATTCACTGATCTGGTTCATTTTCTCACTGCACAAAGTTTAAAGCAATAAACAACCTACTTCCTAACCGTATTCTAAAACTGCTTTCTAAAAGGGAAAACACTTTGAGGGCAGAATCAAATTTAAAACATGTCTTGTTGTCGTCCATCATGAAGCTCAGATTTGGTCACAGGCAGGTCACGGTACCCAGGGAACACGGATCTGCAGGAACATCTGGACACACCTCAGTAATCCTGTGTTGTGTGTTTGGACCTGTTCTGTTCCAGCACTGAGGTATCATCAATGATGACGATGAAGACACCGCCCAACGCCAGCTCTCAGCCACTGCATGTCTGTTAGCGTGTTCCACTTTAAAGGTTCGCACGTGGAGCATTTTGTGAAGTCACAGACATCACAGGTGGTAACGCATCATCGCTGTTATTGATTCAACTATGTGGCCTGGTTTGGGCTCCTGGGTTGGCTTTAGTGTCATGGATTTAGTTAAGAAGCTGGCCGCTACTTCCTCCAAAGCTCTGTTTTTATTGTTGCCGTGGTGATGAGTCACCGTGTGTTGACAAAAAAGTGCTGCATGAAGGCGGTGAACCTTTAGACTTAAAATTTACTTCATATTTAAAACTTTACTCACAGATTGGAGCCGATGGAGACACAAACATGAAGAGACGTTTCTGTTTCAGTCATCGTCCTCAGAAAGCTCTGAGTCTGAACACAACACACTCATTTCTTTTTGATGATAATGGATGTTCGTTTATGGGTGATCGGCCCCGGTGGAAACATGAGAAGAGAACAACAAGGAGCCGAAGAAGGAGCTCTGAAGATGGAGCTCTGAAGATGGAGCTGAAAGGATATAGCTCTGAGGGTGGAGCTCTGAAGATGGAGCTCTGAGGATGGAGCTCTGAAGATGGAGCTCTGAGGGTGGAGCTTAAAGGATGGAGCTCTGAAGATGGAACTCTGAGGGTGGAGCTCTGAAGATGGAGCTCTGAGGATGGAGCTCTGAAGAAGGAGCTCTGAAGATGGAGCTGAAAGGATGGAGCTCTGAAGATGGAACTCTGAAGATGGAGCTCTGAAGATGGAGCTGAAAGGATATAGCTCTGAGGGTGGAGCTCTGAAGATGGAGCTCAAAGGATGGAGCTCTGAAGAAGGAACTCTGAGGGTGGAGCTCTGAAGATGGAGCTCAAAGGATGGAGCTCTGAAGATGGAACTCTGAGGGTGGAGCTCTGAAGATGGAGCTCTGAAGATGGAACTCAAAGGATGGAGCTCTGAAGAAGGAGCTCTGAAGATGGAGCTCAAAGGATGGAGCTCTGAAGATGGAACTCTGAGGATGGAGCTCAAAGGATGGAGCTCTGAACATGGAGCTCAAAGGATGGAGCTCTGAACATGGAGCCCAAAGGATGGAGCTCTGAAGATGGAGCTCAAAGGATGGAGCTCTGAAGAAGGAGCTCTGAAGATGGAGCTCTGAGGGTGGAGCTCAAAGGATGGAGCTCAAAGGATGGAGCTCTGAAGATGGAGCTCAAAGGATGGAGCTCTGAGGGTGGAACTCTGAGGGTGGAGCTTAAAGGATGGCGCTCTAAAGATGGAGCTCTGAGGGTGGAGCTCTGAGGATGGAGCTCAAAGGATGGAGCTCAGAAGATGGAGCTCAAAGGATGGAGCTCTGAGGATGGCGCTCAAAGGATGGAGCTCTGAAGATGGAGCTCAAAGGATGGAGCTCTGAAGAAGGAGCTCTGAAGATAGAGCTCTGAGGGTGGAGCTCAAAGGATGGAGCTCAAAGGATGGAGCTCTGAGGGTGGAGCTCAAAGGATGGAGCTCAAAGGATGGAGCTCTGAAGATGGAGCTCAAAGGATGGAGCTCTGAAGATGGAACTCTGAGGGTGGAGCTTAAAGGATGGCGCTCTAAAGATGGAGCTCTGAGGGTGGAGCTCTGAGGATGGAGCTCAAAGGATGGAGCTCTGAACATGGAGCTCAAAGGATGGAGCTCTGAAGATGGAACTCTGAGGGTGGAGCTCTGAAGATGGAGCTCAAAGGATGGAGCTCTGAAGAAGGAGCTCTGAAGATGGAGCTCTGAGGGTGGAGCTCAAAGGATGGAGCTCAAAGGATGGAGCTCTGAAGATGGAGCTCAAAGGATGGAGCTCTGAAGATGGAACTCTGAGGGTGGAGCTTAAAGGATGGCGCTCTAAAGATGGAGCTCTGAGGGTGGAGCTCTGAGGATGGAGCTCAAAGGATGGAGCTCAGAAGATGGAGCTCTGAAGATGGAGCTCTGAGGATGGCGCTCAAAGGATGGAGCTCTGAAAATGGAGCTCAAAGGATGGAGCTCTGAAGATGGAACTCTGAGGGTGGAGCTCTGAAGATGGAGCTCAAAGGATGGAGCTCTGAAGAAGGAGCTCTGAAGATGGAGCTCTGAGGGTGGAGCTCAAAGGATGGAGCTCAAAGGATGGAGCTCTGAAGATGGAGCTCAAAGGATGGAGCTCTGAAGATGGAACTCTGAGGGTGGAGCTTAAAGGATGGCGCTCTAAAGATGGAGCTCTGAGGGTGGAGCTCTGAGGATGGAGCTCAAAGGATGGAGCTCTGAAGATGGCGCTCAAAGGATGGAGCTCTGAAGATGGAGCTCAAAGGATGGAGCTCTGAGGATGGCGCTCAAAGGATGGAGCTCTGAAGATGGAGCTCAAAGGATGGAGCTCTGACAATGGAGGATTTAGGTCAATCTGGTGTTAAGGGACCTGAATTTGCAGGCACCAGATTTGTGAGGGATCTGGTTTTACTGGGAGGCGGTTGAGAGAACCTAGTTTTAGACAGACCCACTTTTAGAGGGACCTGATTGAAAGGGACCTTGTTTAAGAGAGACCTGGTTTTATGGGGAACTGGTTTCAGATGGACCTGGTTGAAAAGGATTTAGAAAGATCTGGTTTAGATGCAGCAGAATCAGAAGCACTAGTCCAGATGAACATACCTTAAGAGGTTTTCCTTACCTGGATGTTTGAGCGTGCATGAAGCTTGATTATTGCGGGGTCTACCTTACAGTGTAAGCGCCTTGAGGCGACTGTTGTCGTGATTTGGATGTGTAAATAAAACTGAATTGAAAGAGGTCTTCTCACTCGCCTATAGGGCGTTGATTTCATTTAAAGAATGATGTTTATCAGCTTCTCCTTCTGTTTTTCATCAGTTTGCTTCAGGATATTATATGTCAGTGTTGTCGGTTTGAAACTGTCTCATTGCTCAGACTGTTTGTGACTTTGTTTAAAAGTGCTGCATCAATAAAGTTTGTCGTTATTGTTCGTGTTATCCTTACAGCTGCAGCAGCGTTGGCACGAGGGCTGATGTTTCTGTCTTTGGCCAGCAGGGAGTTGAATAAAAACTCAGAGAGACAAACACTGTCAGCAGTCTTCATTTAGGAACAGTGTGTGTGTGTGTGTGTGTGTGTGTGTGTGTGTGTGTGTGTGTGTGTGTGTGTGTGTGTGTGTGTGTGTGTGTGTGAAGCCTCTCGAGACGGCGTCTGTCAGCCATTTGCAGGCGCTCTGTGTGTGTGTATTTCCATATTTCCTGTCTAATGGCAGCACTTTCTCCTCTGATATCATCAGCACTTCTCAACTCGCGCTCTGTGCGTTTGTTGTGTTTTTCTTCACTTACATTTAAATTAATGTCGAGTCCATAAAAACGGGACTTAAACTCATTTCCATACAAAGAAAACGCTCACATGCTGAAATGTTTCTCTAATGAAACAGCCGCACTAATTACTGCCGCTTCACTCAACAGCAGATTTGATGTTTTATGGATTATTTACAGTGAGACTCTTTAATACGTTTAAATCTTTATTTTCTGATGATGTCAGTGCAGGATAAATCCAGCTTCTTCGTCCCAGAGGAGACAGAGTTTGAGCCTCCAAATCACTCAAAAAAAACAATGTTTTAACCAAGCAGTCACATCAACCAGTGAGCCCTGAATCACAGATATCGGCCAATCAAGTTAAAGTGTCGTATTTTACACCAGAATTCCTGACATGGACGTCATGAGTGTCAACCTTTACGTTCCACTTTGCTTCATAACTGTGGACATGATCCTCAGAGGATCCACTTTGTTTCAGCCTCACGGCTCAGAGGAAAACTGACAAAGATGGAGAATAATAACATTTATTGAAATAACCTCGCTGCGTCCATGACATCATCACAGGTGCGATGCTCTGTGACCTGCTAACAGGTGAGTTTGAAGAACAGACACTGGTGACCCAGAGGTCAAAGGTTAGACTCTGTAGAACCAAATGATGTGTCTGATCCCTGAGGCGAGCCGTCCAATCAGATCACAGGAGTCTAACGGGCCGGTGGATGTGTCCAACACAGCTGACTCCTCCCGTCTCATTTGCTCCACTGAGGAAATCAAACACACCTCGCGCACACTTATTGTTTAGTCTGTGTGTGTGTGTGTGTGTGTGTGTGTGTGTGTGTGTGTGTGTGTGTGTGTGTGTGTGTGTGTTTATGGAAATTTAACTGCTTGACGGACAAACGAGGGCGGAAGATCAAAGTGCTGTGTTGTATACTAAAAGCTGCTGAAGTGTGTGTCTGTGTGTTTCTCTGTGTGTGTGTGTGTGTGTGTGTGTGTGTGTGTGTGTGTGTGCGTGTCTGTATCTGTGTGTGTCTGTATGTGTGTATGTGTGTGTGTGTGTATGTGTGTGTGTGTGTGTGTGTGTGTGTGTGTGTTATATTGTTGTATGTAATCCTTATTTCTGTGCAAAAAGGGTCAAACCCACAAATTAACTTTCTTCTCATTAATTTAACCAGGATTAGCAGCCAGTGTGTGTGTGTGTGTGTGTGTGTGTGTGTGTGTGTGTGTGTGTTCGGGGTTAATGGTGTTGATGTTGAGTTTTAATTGCTTTCCATTCAAAGAAAATCCATTAGATAATATTCATTACCTCTGTCTCCACTCCCACCCCCACGTCAGCCCCATCCCAACCTGATCACCAAGACCTCATCAATATCTCCAGCCTCAGAACAGCAGTGCTTGCACACATCGATCAATACCTGATCAATAATCTCTGTGGCCTGTGTGAGGTCTCATTTATGAATGACAGATTCATTTTGAACTGTGAGAGAGAAAAACGTCCATCCTGGATCATTTGATCATTTTAACAAAACTCAGCATCACATCTTTTTCGTGCTTTCTTATAAGTCAGGTGTTCATAACAGTGAGGAGTCAGTGTTTAAGCTGGTTATTACATGTGACGGGATGTAAACAAAACGCAAGAAAACCTGGGAATAGAACAGAGAAAACCCCTGGAAACACCTGGAGTCAGCTGGAGATGCCTGGAAATGCTGGTCAGCTTCAGCAGTGTAAATGAGCATAATGAGATGTTTGTGTGGCACAAGCACGGTGTGAGAAGCTTGAGTAAGTGAAGAATTCAAATTCAAACAGGAAGTACCTGAAGATAAAGCCAGCATCACCAGTTCAGAAGCTTTTGTCCTGTCGAATGTTCCTGCAGCTCAGAGCTGAAGGGCGCACTGTGGTCTCTGCTGAAATAGTTTTTAAAATTCACTCTGTTTGCTCGTGATCATGAATGTCACATCCCTGTGTGACAGAGTCCACAACCAGGGACAAAACACCGTTCAGGAGGCCAGCCAGCCGCGGAAAGAGTCAGTGACAGTGGCGACGGCGAAGCCCAGCGAGGAATGTCATGGAAAATGGCCGGTGATGGTGTGGTGTGATAGATGAATGTGAACAGGCAGGCCAAGCAAGATGTGGACGTGCAGGCCATGCTGGGCACAGAGCAGACAGACATGCTTTGGCCAATGTTGTCTGCACAGGGTCCAGGGTGCATGTGGACGCTTTGGACTGAAAGATCCACTTGGTGACCTGAGAAGACTTCACAGAGGAGAAAGAGGAGAAGGAGCAATGAGGTAGATGTGCTACAGAGGGAATGACATCCTGAAACTGATGTACAGGTGCCAGAAGCTGCTGATGGATGGCAATAACTTTTTCTTGGAAGTAGTCCAGGAACTTGTAGCAGGTCAGTGGCACCTGGAGGATGAGGTGGATCAAGTAGGTGAAGTAGTCGGTTGATGATGGAGAACAGCAGTCTGGGATGACTTTGCTGCTGGTGAGTGAGGGAAGAGTGATGATGAGTTTTGGCCTGAGAGCTGCTTTGTAGGACCTCACATGATCTTTAGCCATGCCAGATCTTCTTCTCAGAGCCTCTTAAGTTTGAACCAGTACAGTTACCATGATGTTTGGACAGGTGTGGAGGGAACGCTGCTGTCGATGCAAGGCAGTGATGGCAAGTTGCTCAGATTGCTGTCTGGAAGCTTCGGCCTGTTTACGTGTGTTTTCAGATCATAAAGCTCAGCTTCATATCAGCTGTCCAAAGATATTTAGTCACCATTTTTATTAATACAGCAGCTTTAAAAGATCATCCAGATAACACTGATGGACGCAAGCCAATTATTAATCAATAATTATTAACAGCGTCATGAACTCAAGCTACCCAGTGATGTAACCACAGATCGCACACTGACGTTTTTCTATGAATGTGTTTTAAAAGAGCTTCTGATAAACTTTACCTGCTCCCCTGGGTCCCGTCAGGGGAGCAGGTAAAGGTGAGACAGGTGTCGGAGCGTCCCCAGGATCAGCGAGGACAACAGGAAGTCGCGTTTCATCATTTCTGCGTCTCTGCTCTCATTTTTCTTCCTCTTCTCTCTCATATGAGCTGTGTTCGCCTCAGCCCGGCCTCCATTAGATTAACCTGAACTCTGAGGGCGTGTGTGTGTGTGTGTGTGTGTGTTTTCAGCCTGATATTAGAAAGGCAGGATGATAATCGGTCACTTGTCACCGTGACAACAGACATGGATCATATTTAGACTCCATGAAACACAATTACGCACACACACACACACACACACACACACGCACACACGCATGCACACACGCACACACATACACACACACACGCACGCACACACGCACACACACACACACACACGCACACGCACACACACACACACACACACGCGCGCATACACACACACGCACACACACACGCACACACACACACACGCACACACAGGCACACACACACACGCACACACAGGCACACACACACACAGGCACACACACACACGCACAGGCACACACAGGCACACACACACACGCACACACAGGCACACACAGGCACACACACACACGCACACACAGGCACACACACGCACGCACAGGCACACACAGGCACGCACAGGCACACACAGGCACACGCACAGGCACACACAGGCACACACACACACACACAGGCACACACACACACGCACAGGCACACACAGGCACACACAGGCACACACACACACGCACAGGCACACACAGGCACACACACACACACACACAGGCACACACACACAGGCACACACACGCACACACAGGCACACACAGGCACACACAGGCACACACAGGCACACGCACAGGCACACACACACACGCACAGGCACACACAGGCACACACACACACACTGTTGTGTTGTCTGCAGTAAATTCAGTTATTGTTATTAATATCTTCTCTCTGACCGACTCTGTCTCCTTCTGTACATCCTTGTCTCCTTCAAACCTCGTTTTTTTTTCTCTGTTCCTTCCTTTATTCCCTCCTTCCCTCTTTCCTCCCTCCTTTCCTTCCTTCCTCACCTCTGCTTTCTCAACATCCACCCCTTCTTCCTTCCCCTACATCCTTCTTGTTTCCTTCACTCCTTCCTTCTTTCCCACTCTTCCTTTCTTACTAAAAGCAGGTTTGTGGGTCACATTTGTTCTCAGTGTGAGTTTCTGTGTGTGATTGACGGAGCGTCTCCATAATGTGTTGATTCATAATTCATCTGTCGACATGACAGCTGATATTTTATTCAACACACACACACACACACACACACACGCACACGCACACACACACGCACACACACACATGTTGTTTTGTTAAAGGCAGACAGTGTTTTAGCTCCACCATACTGAACCATCAATTATTCACCTCTGTGTGTGTGTGTGATGGAACGTTATCTTGATGTCGCTACATGCTGTTAGCACAAGCTCACACACACACACACACACGCGCACACACACACACACTGAGTGTAAACAGACTGTGACCTCGTTAAGCCTCGTTAGCGCTCACGTTTGTTTGCAGGTAATTAGTTTGTTTTGTCTCTTTGTTTGTCTTGTTTTAGTTTAATCAATAAACATGGCCGCTCCCCGGGGATGCCCCTCCCTGACTGTGTTTACAGCCACAGTCGTCACGGAGACAGGGCAGGTGCGGACTCAGCGAACCGATTGGCTGATTGATCTGCAGTCTGAGTTTATCTGAGAGTTAAACTGGTTGAGCTGGAGTCTCTGTGGGATGGAGTCAAAGCAGCGAGCGGCCGAACTTTCTCCGACTGTTTCCTCGCTCTGTGTGCATCCATGCGATAAACGCCACGTGGTGAGGAGGCCGCTGCACGCCACGCTGCTGTAAACACGCAGATGGTGTTTCAGTGCTTCTATTTTCTTTTCCATCGCTCAGCATCAGCGTCCTGATAACATCTAGTAGAATGAGCTATGTGCTTCTACACGCTGCCGGACTTAGAGTATGAGTTCTACTTTTGGTTAAAATAAACTGCTGATCAGGTGACCCGTGTGGTCACCTGTGTCAGAGCTCCACTGATTTAAAGAGGAAGCTCAGACTGCAGAGGTTCGCCTGCTAATGTGGTTCAACTCTGCCTGACAAATAAAAGATGGATTTGTTTACCTGATGACTCATATTCAGGTGCACAAGGAGGAGGGGCTTCACATCTCATGTGGAACCAAAGGTTGTTGTAAATATATTTTATTGAGAATAGTCTCACTATTTAAATATTCAGTATTTTGTGTAATTATATGATTGAAAACTGTGATGTGTGCATCAGTTTAAAGGCTCTGGTAGTTAGCATTACTGGGGAAAATATTGCTGGCACCAGTTTATCTGAGCTTTTCTTTCAAAGGCCCCCCAGAAGACGTCTCTGTAGGTGATTGGCAACATTCCAATGCTGTCACACTTCAGGGTTTTTGTTTGGTTTGTTTTGGGATAGTCTGATTTCTTACAACACATCACCTGATGTCATTGTTCCATATCATAATAACTGATTTAAAAAAGTCCAGCTGGTAGCGCTATGACAGCACTGCTCTCAAACTGTGGGCCAGAAAAACTTTAAAGACAAAATAACCACACTGAGACTTTTGTGCAACACTGCAGTCAAGTTAGTGACCAATGCAAACATCGCTGTAACGTATGACAGCTGAGCTAATGTTACTGTAACATATTCAGAGCATTGTTGTTGCAGAGAGCTCATATTTCCACATTAATAATTTGTCATGTCCTGAATGGAGAGTCCTCTTCACACACTGAGGTCAATTATGGAGTTCCACAGGGTTCAGTGCTAGGACCAATTCTGTTTACATTATACATGCTTCCCTTAGGCAGCATCATTAGAAGACATAGCATACATTTACACTGCTATGCTGATGACACCCAGCTCTATCTATCCATGAAGCCAGATAACACACACCAATGAGTTAAACTGCAGGAATGTCTTAAAGACATAAAGACCTGGATGGCCGCTAACTTTCTGCTTCTTAATTCAGATCAAACTGAGGTTATTGTACTCGGCCCTGAAAATCTTAGAAATATGGTATCTAACCAGATTCTTACTCTGGATGGCATTACCTTGGCCTCCAGTAACACTGTGAGGAACCTTGGTGTCATTTTTGACCAGGATATGTTCTAAAATTATAGAAACGTATATCTGACAGACTGGCGACCTGTCCAGGGTGTACCCTGCCTCTCGCCCTAAGACAGCTGGGACAGGCTCCTGCGACCCTGATGGATGAACTGAATTAAGAGTCATAATTTAAACAAACAGAAGAGTGTTTTTGTATCTGTTTACTTATATAAGAGAGAAGATCCATAAACTCTTCGATACAATGCTCTCCTGCTGACTTTACCAGGTTTTGTTTCCATCTCTCCTCTGTATTGTGCCCATGTGTTTTTGTTGTATCTGAGCTGGTGGTCAGGACTCATTCTGGGTTCCCGCCCTTGGCTCCTTGCACCTGGAAGAAATCACCCACCTGTCTCTGATGAGCTCATCATCGTCACTGCTGAAGGTAGTGGCAGGCTTTCAGTCGTCGCTGGATTGTTGAACTACACCGCTTTCCAAATTATTATGAAAATTGTGTTTAAGTCTCATAAAGATTAAATAAGTTGTTTTTCAATTAAACCCATGGATGGGATTGTGTCTCAGGACTCTTTGTATCACTGAAATTAATCTCAGACACCTATGATCATTTGTTTGACAGGTGAGCCCAATTAAAGGAAAAACTACTAAAGAAGGATGTTCCACATTATTAAGCAGACCACCATTTTCAAGCAATATAGGAAGGAAAAATGATCTCTGCTGCTGAAAAGCGTGAAATAGTTGAATGTCTTGGACACGTAATGAAAACCTCAGATATTTCACGAAAATTTAAGCTTGACCACCATTATGTTAAGAGATTTGTGGCTGAGTCAGAGCACACATGGGTTCGTGCAGATAAAGGCACAATGATGAAGGTTTCAGACAAATACATCAGATTAAGAGAGCAGCTGCTAAAAGGCCATTACAAAGCAGCAAACACATATTTGAAGCTGTTGGTGCCTCTGGAGCCCTGCGAACAACAAGCTGTAGGATCCTCCAGAGACTTGCAGTTGTGCATAAACCTATTCGGCCACCCCTAACCAATGCTCACAAGCAGAAACAGCTGCAGTGGGCCCAGAACTACATTAAGACTAATTTTCAAACAGTCCTGTTTACTGATGAGTGCAGTGCAACCCTGGATGGTCCAGATGGATGCAGTGGTGGATGGTTGGTGGACTGCCACCATGTCCCAACAAGGCTGCATCGTCAGCAAGGAGGTGGTGGAGTCATGTTTTGAGCCGGAATCACGGGGAGAGAGCTGGTCGGCCCCTTTAGGGTCCCTGAAGGTGTGAAAATGAACTCTGCAAAGGATGTGGAGTTTCTGACTGACCACTTTCTTCCATGGTAGAAAGAGAGAAAACACCTCTGCATCACTGGCTGCTATCGGCGTAAAAGGAGAGAAACTCATGGTGTGGTTCCCATTCTTCCCTGACTTCAATCCTACTGAGAACCTTTGGAGCATCCTCAAGCAAAAAACTATGAGGGTGGGAGGCAGTTCACATCCAAACAGCAGCTCTGGGAGGCTATTCTGACATCCTGCAAAGACATTCAAGTTGATTGAAATAGCTTTTGATTTCAATAAAATTGATCTACTAATGCTGCAAATTCAACAAATGACCATTTTCAATTCTCTACAACCTATCGAATCTTTTGAAACTCTGTGTGTGTAATAATTTGGAACAGTGCATTTTAAGTTTTGTATTTTTGAAAAACATATTGTTTTCATTGGGAGTTTTATTCAGTAACATTTGAGTTATACTCTATTGGTCGATGACTCAAAAATTATGCCGACTGTCATTTAAATCGACTGTTTAGGAAAAACAGAGAAAAATATAATTTACATAATAATTTGGAACGCGGTGTACTCAGTGAAGCCCCGCCCCAGCCCCGTGCGTTGTGTAAATAAACTGCCTCCTGGCTGTGACAGATACAGTTACAGAAAATATGAGCATAAATGGATATCGTAATTTGGTTTTTAGGACACGTCGTTGCAACACAGGTGTGAAAACAAACTGAAACTAAGTTTGGATTCACATGCAGCTGCTGCTGATTCTTTTTTAATACAGACTTCACAGGTAACGTGCTCTGACCTCTGACCCCAGCTGTCCACTGTGTGTTACCACAGCAACAGCTGTAGATCAATAATCATTTCTTCTAAGAGGTGAGAAAGGGTTGATGGGAAAAGTTTCTCCTCTTTATCGGCAGCACAGTTCTGAGCTCAGGATCATCAATCAGTGAGGCTCGAACATCACAAAGAGAAAAACACGAATGAAGTAAAAACCAGGTGTTTAAATGTAAACAAACCCATTTAAACACCTTTGTGCTCCAAAATGATGAAAACTGAAACTGGAGCAGTTGCAGGGTTGGTCAACCGAAGGAAGCAAAGACAACAACGCGTTTCCGTCCTTCAGTTATTTTGTTCTTAGTCTTATTAGAGGAAGTCACATGGTCAGAATCACGACCCTCCAAGGAGCCACCTGAACTCCTCACAGTCTGCTGAGCTGCCTTCACTGTCCTCAGGATGACACAGAAATCACTCTGGGAAGGAGTTTGGAGCCACAGACAGGTCAGAAGGCTTCTCTGAGCTCGCCCATAAAGGCAAGTCACGTGACTCTGCATGATCCAATCGACTCTCTAAAGTACAAACAGGTGGGTTAACGAGCTGGATGTGGCTGTGGGACACACGTATACACACACCTTTTGTCTGTGTTAGCAGCTGATGTAAACAACCTGATTGGACGATTAGACAAGGTGAGACAGGTCACAGACACACACATTGACGCAGAGTGTGTTGATGCCTGCCGATCAATAGTGGGCTAATCAATAGGTCGAGCATTGATCAGCAGTAATGGAGAGCATCAGTCTGAGAGAAGCTTTTAGGTGTTCAGCATGAAGTCAGCAGAGTTCCACTTCCTGTTGTGTGAAGCAGCAAGTAAACAACACATTCATCACAACGAGCAGACGCCTGCACGCACCGAACAGGTTTAAACAGCACAGCAGCGGGATGAAGAGCAGTCCAACATCCTCGTCGTCCTCCTCAGTGTGTTTCTCAGAGTAAGTAACACATGTTTAATCTTTTTAAAGAATCATTCGTTCACTTAAAGAAACCCTACATCCGTCTCAAAGTCTGAGCCCATCCATGCTGGGGTGTTTCCTGTAATGATCCTCAGGCTGAGAGAATTAAAAGTTCTAAATATTCTCACTCTCTGAACAATGCGTTTGAAAACTATATACAATATGAAATGTGATATTCTCTGTGTTGTCTCCACCCCAGGACATCTGGTGTAATAAAGCAAGAACTCCGAGTTTGGAAGACTAAGAATAATGAGCTGCTATTGGCTTTGAAAGACGGGTCAGTCTGAACGTAGCCAATCATTTTATCTTCCTGTAGCAGCTGCTCTGGAGTTCAGCTCTCACTCTGACACCAACCCAAGGGTGGAGGTCTGAGGGTGGGGGTCTGAGTGTTGTTGTCTTCTTTGCTTTTTTCAGCCCACATCAGCTGGTGGTCTTCAGCACATCTGAAGGTGGGGGTTATATAAATTGCTTCAGCTGCTGTTGCCTGCTGCTTTGCAACCCGCCTCCACCCAGCTCTCCCTCCACGCCGATGCGTTCACTGCAGATGGTGTTTCAGTACAGCTGTCCCACACAGAACAAACACCCTGAAGCGTTGCTCCTCTCAGCTGACGTATGAGTGTTAGCGACCTGCGTTTCACAAAGCATTGTGGGAAACTTTGAATACATCGTGACACAAACACATCTGCAGGAAGCAGAGAGGACAACAAAAGAAAGAAGGGATAAAAACAATGAAAGACAGAAAACGAGTGCTGATGGAGGAGGGGAGCTGCCGCTGCCACGGCAACCATAGCTCCCTGCTCTCAATCAGGTCCTCAGGGAGACCCCCAGAGCTCTGTGTGTGTGTGTGTGTGTGTGTGTGTGTGTGTGTGTGTGTGTGTGTGTGTGTGTGTGTGTGTGCGAGACAGCTCACATGCACACACACACAAGTCTGTAGTCTTTTTAAAGGAGCAGTTCAACATTTAAACAACAGGACTTTAAAATGTTGAACTGTTCCTTTAATACAAGTCAGTTACCACTTTCTCAGAGGTCAAAGGTTGCCTGGCCCCCGGCAGGATGTGAAGCCACGGTTGAGTCATCATAACCACGGCAGTGAAAGATCAAAACACCGCACACATGTCTCCCACAATGCACCTGACCTCTGAAGACTCAGAGAAATCTAAAAACGAGCCATCTGATGTAAACTGACCAGAAGACTGAAACATGGCAGGGCGTCACTGATGGTGAATGAACGGGTGGACCGACGGATGGACAAATCAGTTTAATGTCAGTCTGATGTTACAACAATGGACTACAAGATCCTCTGCTCTAAGTGTGCTCTTATTTCTTATCACCTCTCCTGGCTGTGATACTTCAGAGTCATTCAGTGCAGATGCTGCTCAGTAAACTAATCAGCCTGTTGAATGGATGCTACTCACACTGGGAACCTACCACAGGCCAGGTTTACATCACCCTGTCTGATCACTGAGAAACACATTAGGTTTATAGTAGATATATGAAGATGGTAGACCCACACATACCATGAACATGACACAAGGTGTTATCATTTTGTACCTTGAAACACTGACCGCTGTAACTTTAGTCATGGAAAAGTAATATTACATGAAGACCTCAGAGGAGGTTCACGGATGTAGTGAAGGAAGACATGCTGAAGGTTGGTGTGACAGAGGAGGATGCTGGGATAGGAGTCGATGGAGGCAGATGATCTACTGTGGAGGGTGGGAAGATGGGCCTCAGGTTTAGGTGCTGAAAACAGCTGTTTTAGACGTATGGAACGATTGTGGTTGGGTTCTTCTTCACACCAGTAACAATGCAAATGTCCTAACTGCCATATGCACCATAACCCTGAAGGTCAGGTGTCGTACGAGAATGGAGAGCCTTGAGGCTGAGAATGAGCTGGACCACCACAGAAAGGTTTAGCAGCTCAAACAATGACTTGTTCCCACAGCTTACCAAAGGTACCCTCCCAAAATACAGGTACAAAGAGTTGGGTGGAGCTTACTAAAGCACTCGTCAGAAAGCATGCAGAGAAATATTCACACAGCTGAAAACAAGGAAGAAATGGAGACCCTAACCCTATGCCTCGTCCAGAGGAAAGTTTGAAGTGTGATCTTAAAGCAGAGGATCTGGACCCAGACTGGTCTGAGAGATGAAAACTGTCAAACAGCCCAAACTGACATAAAACCAGAACAAACTGTGACTCTTCTGGAGGGAAATAAAAAATAAAGAGAGGTGAAATCAAAGAGAAATAAATAAAAGTCTGTGTAATAATGAGGTTTTGGGGTTATCAGTGATTTATCTTAATCAAATCCTGTTTGTGCTTTTGTGTCCGCTGAGGGAACAGAGCTGTTTAATAAAAGTTCATTAATCGCTTCCTCTAGTTTCTGTTCTCAGCACCAAAAAACAGATTTTAATTATCACTTTTTAACAGAATAGGAGAAAAGCAGCAGAAGATATGAAAAAACAAATGATAAGAGAGGCAGCGTCACATGATTTACATTGTTAATGACACAGACTTGTTCTGCATGAAAGAAAATGGTTAAAGTGACAGCTGTAGAAACAGTCAGCATCACAGGATGGATGAGTTCAAAATAATAAATAATAATTAGAGGATCTCACTGATCTCTGAGTGACGGCGACAAACCAAAAACTCACCAGCTTCTGCTCCTCTGGTCTGACTCTGCATTCACATAAATGAGATTATAATGGAGTAACATACAGCACAAGGTGCAGAGGAATCAATACGGCAAATACAGTGACAGACACAGTACAGAGAAACGCTATACCACAGGCATGGTGGGCGTGTAAACACAACCATCCAGCAGACTCCAGTGATGTACGTGGTTTAGTTGTAGGAAGAAGCTGTCTTTGAAGCGGATGGAGTGGGTGAAGGTGCTGCTGGTGCAGAGAGGCTGAGGTGATGGCTCTGAGACAGAGAATTCTCAGATGTTTGGGAAGTTCAGTTCCAATGATTATGAATGGTTTTCCTGTAAGGTCAGGAAAGTTCCTCCTTTGAATGTGATCTCTGTTCATCCTCTGTTTGAAGATGCTGGTAGTATTTAGAGTCCATGTCACTGAGGTGGAGGTGGACACACTGCTGACTGTCTCTACAGGAGAATTCAGGATGGGGTAGATGAACTCATTCCTTCCAAAACTCACTGATGATCTCTTTTATCTTGTCAACCAGCATCTGCTCAACCCCTGGAGTCTCCTCTGACCTGTACATGCCCAGAACCGGAGGTAGGAGAGTGGTGAGCTCATCCTGATCAGATGTCCTTACAACCTCATATCTAATGTGAGGAATCTAGCTACTTCAAGCTCCCTCTGAATGTAGAGTTTCCTTGCCCTGCCTTAAAGGTTAAACCCAGCCACCCTACAGACTCTATCCCATCTGCTTCGTAGTTTTGGTAACAACCCAGAGCTCATGAACAAACCAAGGGGCTGATTTTCTGGTAAACCAACTTTGCCATTACTTTATCTGCAAAAACTTGAGACATGAGTCTGGTATTCCCAGACTATTCCCCTCATCCTTGCTGTGCCTGGAGATCCTGTCCTTGATTTAGATCCTTTGCTTGAAGATCATAAGCAGGCCTGGAAACGAGTCCAACACTCACTGAAAGCATGTCTGAATCTGTGACGAGCAAACAGACACAGCTCTCGCTCTGGCTATACGAGAAACCCATCAGACTCCTTTAACGCTGTAAGATGAAACCTGACAGTTTTAAGATTGTCAGGACTACAGACCACAGACTTTTGTAAATTCAAATAACATTTTGTTTGGGGATACCCTGAACCATGGGGCCTGTTCTCAACCCCATGTGACACTGTAGAGGCTAAACTGGAGGTTGTTGGATTGCTGTAGGTACAGTTAGGATCAAACAGGCAGATGCATGAAACTGCAGCATTTCTGCACAGCAGAGCTGAAGATTAGGGAGATGAATTCTCTGTATTTGTGAGGCTGGTTTAACATAAAACGGCTTCAGGCGAGTTATTAACCTCCAAAATTTGAGATTCATGTACTCCTGCCATATTGTACAAACCACTGACATCAATTATTGTTATTATGCAGATGTACACTCGCTACTGCCTGTCCATACTTATATATATAACATAACATATATATTCATAACATACCCTCATACCGTGTACATTGTAACATACCCATAATAGACCCATATTTTGTACCCACCTATAACAGACACATTTCTGTAATATAGCTATATTATGGCTAAAGCACTTTCTGGATGGATGCAAACTGCATTTCGTTGCCTTGTGACGTCTGCAATGACAGTAAAGTTGAATTCTATTCTATTCTATACCACAATTACCTCACTCCGTTTCCAAGATTCCTTCCTGCAGGGAACTAAAGAAAGAATAGACTTGACATTCCCAAACGTTGTAACAGAGGTCTGGTGAGGTACGGGCAGCCAGCAGGTTTAGCGGATGTGCAACTTGGAAGTTAACCGGAAAACTTGGAGGCTAGTCAGGTAGGTAGAACAGGAGGTCTACCTACAGCAAGACCACACAAGTCAAGCGCGCTGATCCACACAGGTGTGCACACGGCTGTTCACTGTTCATAGACATAAACTACACCTTTCTTGGCTGCTACTTCAAAGCACATTGTGCGCTGTCGGTCCTGCTTCCTACACAACAACATTCAATATTTAGTATTTACTGCTGTTTACACTTAGCTAGATTAACGGGATGGTGTTGTGTTCTGTATGTTGCTTTGCTTTTTTTTTTGCTTGTTTTCTCTTCTTTTTCTCTCAACAGGTGATCCAGGAGATTTTTTTTTCCTCTCTTCTTTCTCTTTCTAAGTGCCCTTTCTCACTGTCCCTCTTCCCTTCTGTTTTTCTTTTCCTTCAACTTTCTTTCTCCCTTTCCTATCCCTCAGTCATGTCTGTCCTGTCTGTAACAACTGAAAATAAAATAAAATAAATAATAACAACAAAGGTCGATCAAATGGACCAATACGGCAAGGCCGTGATGATCCATTTGGCAAAGTAAATCCATTGGGTATCCTTGTTGGTCTTCAGACAACAATTCTGACGGCTAAAGAACCAAATGGGACAGACAAAGAAAAAAAAAAAAAGACCACACAAGTCCTCCTGCCACAATAGTGAGAAGTGACCTCCTCTAGGTGTGCTATGCCGTAATACCGCTTGTTACGTCTTATAGCCAGAAATGAGGGTTAGAGTAAGCACTCATCTCAGATTACAAACTCAGATTCATATAAAATTGGCTGTAAAGTCGTTTACTGACTGGCAGTCTCCTGCAGTCCTTATTTCTTCCTGTGTATCTGTGGGTGTGGCACTCACCTGACCTGCTATCAACCAGCATACCTGATGGCTATCCACCTGCGAAGCTCTGCAGTGTGTCTCCTCCAGTTGAACCTCTTTTTTGCCCAACTACCTCTCCTGGTCACTCCCCCGCACAGATGTGCCCTTGCCCAAAGTAAGTCCTATTTGGGGCACATGTAACTGTAGTACCATCTAAAAAATACCACCATTCTGTGACTTCATTCAGGCAGAAATAAACTATGAGAAAATAAAAATAACACATACATGTCTAAAAGATGTCAGCATTTTATGGTGCTGAAACTAAAGATTAATACTTGTTGCCTTGGTTCATTACAGCGTTTTGACAGGTTTACCTCTCTTTTGCTCTTCAGGAATAATCACCTTCACCTGAATCTTAGGGAGCTGTAGTACTTGGTAATCCGAACAGCCGAGATGGGCAGTAACGTAATCTGATTACTTTTTTCGAGTAATGAGTAAAGTAAGCAAAAAAGGTAATTAGATTACTGTTACTTTCCTGTAAGCACACTGCGTTACTGCGTTACTAAAACCGTGATTTTTTTGCGAGAGTGTCTCATGACAGTGATGTAAGCGAATGCGACGTTCGTGGCAACAGCTGTGTGCAGATCAACAATGGATAATATATCGAGTGCAGGAGAGAGTATGAGCGTGCAGCGTTTAAAGCGTGGAAGTACTGACCTTACTTTGAGTTTGATTCTGTAAAGAGTGACAAAAACATTAGTGTCCGCTGCTCACTGTGTGGGAAGAAAACTTCTTTTTACAGCGAAAAAACCCCTAAAGGTCCGAGCAAGCACCGAGTGCGCTGCCACGGGAATGTGAAATTCACCAGAGAAACTGCCGTATCCATCCACTGACCGCTGCGGCACACCTGCACCAGGGCAAACCTCCGCCTGCCCCACTCCTGCTATACAGGTAAAAATAGTGCAACAGGACCGCTGAGTCTTTGATTTTATTTATTTTCTGCTGTGTTTTACTCGCATCTATTTGAAAGAGTGAGTGTAAACACAAAAAACTATTTTATTTTATGTGGTGGAATGTGCAGAAAATAGGTTTAAATGTTAAACAAATTTCTTCCAGTCAGAGAATGTTGCATATAATTTAATGTTTGCTTGATGCATAAAGTTAAAAGATTAAAACTAATAAAACAAGTTTTAAAAAGAGACTTTTCCATTTGATTACATTTTATATGATGGATTATGTAGAAAAAGTAGAATTGAGCTGAAAGATCTATCACTTTATTACCTATTCAGGTTGTAAATCGTGTTTTTAAAAAGTAACTGAGTAACTAAGTAACTAATTACTTTTGAAAATAAGTAATCAGTAAAGTAACGGGATTACTTTTTTCGGGAAGTAATCAGTAATTAGTTACTGATTACTTTTTCAAGTAACTTGACCAACACTGTTGAACAGTGAGCTGAACTTTGGATCATCATCTTTTTTGCATTCCAGACTAACAGACCACTGAGTGTGATGGTCTGCACCTAAGAGGAGGTGATAGAGAACAACCCTACCTGTGATCTCAGGTGCTCCTTAAACACTTTTTACCTGGTAAAGAGAGGGAGGTGAAAGAAGCCAGATAACCTACCACAGCAGCACAAAGATGTCCTGTCTGACTCTGACTGTTTAAACCAGGGGTGGGGACCTCCAGGCCTCGAGGGCCGGTGTCTTGCAGGTTTTAGATGTGTCCTTGGTCCAAGACAGCTGATTTAAATGGCTAAACAACCTCCTCAACATGTCTTGAAGTTCTCCAGAGGCCTGGTAATGAACTAATCATGTGACTCAGGTGTGTAGGCCCAGTGTGAGCTCTAAAACCTGCAGGACGGTGGCCCTTGACGCCTGGAGTTGGACACCCCTGGTTTAAAACATGGACGAGGGGGATAAGGACTCCTGTTTAGGCTGGAGGCAGGATGGTGGTATGTTAGGGGACCAAGCCTACCCTGGACACAGCTGGTTTCTTTCCTTCTTCTGCTACCAACAATCGTGTTATGCACAAACACATTTATTCTTCTCTGACCTCATAAACATGAGAGTGGTTCTCTCCTCTGCTACATCAGGCTGGTTTATTTCTGCAGCTCAGTCTGCATCACTACTCCTGGATATAATGAGATCTTACTGTGTGGAGAGGCTGACCTTGAATATTAGGTTTAAGCACGTTGCAGTGATTGGTTGATTTTATTTGACACGCTCAGCTTTGACTGGCTTGTTTTTGTCTTTTATTTGAAGAAAGCGCTGGAGTCGATCAGAGCAACCTGCTGTCTTTATTCACTGTGAAGAAATCATTTCCGAACAGCCAAACAGTCATTGAACAAGAGTTACATTAAAAACAACTGAAACCAAACGAGTGGAGCTGATTGGACGTCAGCTTTGATTGACAGCACTATAAATGTGTGAAGACATTCATTTTTGTTTTTTAATACAAAACGATGGTTGTTTTTCAGTGTGGCAACACCACTTACACACACATGTCTAAAACCCCATGAAGACAACATGATTTGACATTTATACAAAACAATCTCAGATATAAATACATATTTATAATCTGTATGTTACAAAAGAGTTTCCCTCGTGATTTTGGTGACGGGCGGGGCAGCGTGATCAACCACAGTGACGTATAAATATTCAGCCAGCTACAACTTTGGCAAAAATCACAAAACCCACAGAGAAAAACACACGGGGGTGGGGCTCGAATGAATGGGAGGGGCTTTGGGGTTGTGGGAGGAGCTACGGTTAAAAAGACAACTCTGAACAAGAAGACAGACAGTCACAGTAGCGTATCAGGATGCAGGATTTTTTTTTTTTTTTTTAACAGCGCAAGCATAAAAAAAATACAAACGTACAAGGGCGGGGCTAAAAGAAGAAGGGCGGGACTTCAAGGGAAACACTGATATTTTTCATTTATTGTTTTATCGTTGTGCTTTCAGAGGTCAGAAGTTTATGTGCTGAGGTTACTGAAACGATTAAAGGCCTCAAATTATTCCTGCCACATTTTTCTGATAAAATAAACACTGTTCATGGCAACATGGACGCCGCCGGATACTGCAACAGATTTTAGTGATTTCTCAGTGGGAGGAGCCTTTCATAGCTAAGCTTCCTGTTCGTTCCACCTGTTCTGAGTCTGGCAGCAGCAGAAATAACAGGAACCTCCCTTGAACCTTCAGCCCATCTAAAATCAGTGCTGCTGCTTCTGTGTTCATCTCTCTTGTCTGAAATGTTCTTCAAATATGAGACTTCAGTTTGGCTAAAGGTTGGCAAAGGTTTGATGATGTGATGTCCTGGATTATTGTGAAGATCATCAGTAGATTTATTTTTTTAAAAACAGGAAGTGTTTTGCCTCCCCCCACTGAGGTTCACCTGAACTCAGGTGCTTTCAGAGGTGTTTATCATGTCACAGTCATTGTCTGCTCCTCATCAGGGTGCTGATGAAGGGCACCATCAGCACCCCGAATGCTAGATATGACAGGCCTGAATTACACTGATAACTGTGTCCTGTAATTTGAAGCCTTTAATCTCACTCATCTTTAGATTCCCATTTCTTCAACTAAGATTACATCACAAGCAGACTAAGTGAAGTCAAGTCTCAGATGTGACATCACAGTTTTTACATCGAATGACCCCGCCCCCAAACATAGAGTATAACATCAGAATAATTACAGACAGGTGAAAGCACCTGCAGAAAGCTGCTCTACAAAAAGTCCTTCTCAGGTTCTTCTTAGAGGCTCATCCCAGTCGTAGACGACCGGCTGCTGCCGGAGACCCCGCCTCCTTAGGCCACAGGTCCCTCCTCCTCTGAGGTGATTAGTGCTCGTGGCTGAGGGGGAGGAGACAGGTGAGGAACGAGGAGGAAGGTTTTCTACATGGGAGGAACGACGAGGCCGGACATGGCTGCAGAGAGACGAGGTTTGAATTCATTAATTATAAACATACAAAAGAAATGATGTGTGTTACTGAGTGACAGCCAGGTGTGACTAAAACCTGCAGAGCAAACATCAGGTGTTGAAACTGTAATGGAAATTTCTTTAGTCTATGTATTGATCACGTTTTGACAATATGACTTTAGTAATAGTAGCATCACTTTATCACGTAGTTGTATGCATGTAGGATAGTATCAGAAGTGGGCCTTATGTTTATCACAGCTTCACAGTGGGGCCATTGTATGGGGCCAACACTGTCTGTGTTATTGTGTAAATGCTTATGCTATTGTGTACTTTACACACATGGAGAGATGCCAAACTGCCTTTCATTGTTTTTGTAACAATGACAATAAAGAGCTATTCTATTCTATTCTATTCTATTCTTGTATGTGGTCAGAGACATCCAGGCACTGCGTGTAAGAGAGGTGACGGCTGGTCGTAATTCTCCTTGGGGGGGAAGGTTCAAGGATGAGCTGAGCTGGGAGGTATAGGTCATATATAAGACGTGAGCGCCCATCTTCAGAGGCCACTTTGGCGTTTGACCAGAGCGCTCTCTGCAGCATGTGATTAAACCCACTCACTGAGTGTTTGCACTTTATTTAAACAACTTCCACAACAAAACAGAATTAATTAGATTTAAAAAAAAATATCAGTACTTTGCTCATGTTTGAATAAAGCTTTGCTCACACCATGTTTTTAATCCAGATGTTTCAGTGAGTGATGTTCTGGCCTGTACTCAGTTCAGTAATGGAGTCCAGGTTTGTTCATCGTCTGCAGATGTTTGTCCTAACCCTACAGTTGTGGTCCTTCCTCCCCCAAAACCATCAGGATGCTGCTGTGACCTGTAAGCTGATAACCAATCAGATGGTTCCTCTCATGCTTAGCTCGTAGCATCCATGATGTTCAAACAGAATCTCTGTTTCTGATTGGTCAGACTACAGGACAGTCTCCACTTGGCCTCTGCACGTCTGAAAGGAGCGCCCTGCGGTCAGTCAGAGGAGGCGGCGTTTTGGAGGTTTTAATTGACCTCTAAATCTTTTCAGGAAGTCGTGAGACATGCACGATGAAATCTTATGCATGTTTGCTTTTATGCTGCTATCTCGTTGAACTGTTGGCCTGGGGTGGCTCTAGCTCAGCGGGTAGAGCAGGTTGGCTAGTAATCAGAAGGTTGGTGGTTTGAGTCCTGGCTCCTTCAGTCTCTGTGTATTAAAGTGACCTTGGGCAAGACACTGAACCCACAGCTGCTCTCGGTTCATCGAAGTGTGAATGGTCAGTTGGACAAGTCATGTAGAGTAAAAGTGCTGTGAAGGGAGAGTTTTACACTCTGAGCTGTGAACCTCTCCATCAGCCTCTGCTCACTGTACGAAAACACGTTCCACATTCAAAGTGAGCAGATTTAACGCTCCACGTGTTTCCAGAGGAACCTTTTCTGTCTCACATGAGTTTGAATTATTCGTCGCGCTCTGGTTACAGCCTCCGACATGCTCCAGCGCAGGTTTCAGCAGCGACAGTCGTTACAGTGACACTACAGGATGTAGCAAAGCTGCGTTTTCCACTTCAGCTGTGAAACATTTTAAGAAGACAGGAGAGGACGGCAGAAGCAAGGACAGCGACACGAGCAGAGGAAGAGGAGGGGGGATCAGGGCAGTGATGTGTATTCATAAAAGGACACATGGTAGAAGAAGACAACCACTGACACACACACACAGGAAGCCTACAGTGAGCAAGTGTGTCTCAGTAAAAGCAGAAGGATGATGGGCTGCATCGTTCAGATGAGGAACGCTTTAGAGTAAAATGAAACGTAAGCCTTGGCTGTGTCAGTCAGGTGTGTAGCCACATGTCAAACTTCACCTGGACAGGTAAAATGGTTTTGATGATGCCTTCCTGGTTTGTGAGTCAGATATTTTTCCTGTTATTGATGGAGACACGCAACAGGATTCAGAAGGATGTGAGCTGACTCCAGGATGGTGGAAATGCCCCGGGGAGACAAAATCCTGTCCAATCCAGAGTGATTCATGGCTACAAATCCTCCCACGTACATCCCGTTTCACAGCGAGCTCAGCTCTAAATCTGCTCTCTTTGTTGTAGGAGAAGAAGAAGAAGGCCCACTGTCCATCCTGAGCACTAAACCTTCACAGACCTCAGTAACCTCACCAGTGTGTGAAAGGGAAAGGTCACATGATGCTTCCCTGATGAAGAACTGTTTATTTATTGTACAGTTTTCCTTCCTCCACACCGGAATGCCTCAGGACCGTCGGACTTGATCCACAAAGTTTAAATAATCAGGAGGTGCCTCCTTCCTCTGATTTCAGGTGAACTTTGCTTCTTTGATTCTGTGCACCGCCCTCCTTTGTCTTATGCAAACTAACCTAAAGTTGGATAAGCCGTTAACAAAACGGATGGTTTGTTGATGAAGAGACTGACTCCACCCACCTGTTCCTGTTGTGACTCGAATCAAACCTTAAAGAATCTGATGAGTTTTTAAAAAACATCTGAGCTGAAAATGATGACACATCATTCCTCATTAGCTTCCTGTTAATGACAAAATGCATGTAGCAGCCCGCAGTTTAATTTACCAGCTCATTACACACGCACGCACACACACACGCACGCACGCATGCACGCACACACACACGCACACACACACGCACACACACACACACGCACGCACGCACGCACACACACGCACACACACACGCACACACACACACACACACACACACACACGCACGCACGCACACACACACACACACACGCACGCACACACGCACACACACATGTCTGTAGACTGACGCTTCACTCCTTCAATCAAACACTGAAACGTTCTGGGATAAATGAAGCACATGTTCACAGAAACAAAACATAAGTACTGATTTCAAAATGAAATTATTTTATAACAGCAACAACAATAATAATAATAATAATTAGATGAGTTGTTGAAATGATGTCAGGATGAAATTGTTTCTCAGGTGCTCGTTTGAAGGTGAATCACTGATTTCATGCTCAGTTTCTGGCTGCTGCAGCTGCAACTATTAATAACATTCAAACTGTATTTACTCATCGCCCTGCAAATGGATCCACACACACACACAGACACATGCACACACACAGACAGACACACACACAGACACACGCACACACAGACACACACACACTGTGGCCTTTCTGCCTCGGCGAAGGCGGAGAGCAACATGAATATTTAACTCTCGACAAACCTCTCTGTCAGAAACACTGACATCACACACACTGGCTGCCAGAGTGTGTGCTTCCTGTGTGTGTGTGTGTTTAATGCGTGTGGGCATGTGTGTTTAGAGGATGTATCTGTGGGTTGTAGTGAATAAAACATGCATTGGCCTGTCACTCTTCATGCAATACTAACAGGACTCAGGATACCCACCTCGACCCAGCGTGTGTGTGTGTGTGTGTGTGTGTGTGTGTGTGTGTGTGTGTGTGTGTGTGTGTTCACTCCATTTACTCGTCTGTAGACATGTGGTTGTTTACAGAAGAGCAGACGAAACTGAATCAAACATCTGTTCAGCTTCATGTTACTCTCGGGGCTCACTCGCTTTAATTACACCACATCTATATGTTTAAAGACATGAATCTCCAAAACTTGATTCTGTTCATCTGGACGTTTTCAGTGGGAGAAACGTTTCGTCACTCATCCAGAGATTTACTTACCTGGATGACTGAGCATGCATAAAGACATGAAGACATGAAGGAATTTGAAAACAAATTTTTTCTGTCCCTAACACTTCTACTGACTTTGGAAAGAAGGAGTTCTAATTTGTAGACTCAAGGAGCTGCTGTCTCACCTTGCAGCCCATTGGCGTTGTTGGCAGAGCAGTTGGGTGGAGGAGGAGGTGAAGCTGGCGGCCGAACGACGGGAGCAAAGGCGCTCTTCTGTTTGACGGCAGCCGAGAAGGAAAAAACTCCATGCGAGGAGTTACAGTTAGAGACGGCCATGGTGGGACTGGAGGGAACGACTGGAACACAGCAGGTCAGAAACCAGTTTAACCAGTAACTGTGATGGGACAGTAAACTACACTCCGTTAACATGGTTAGCTCTGTTGTCTTACATGAATGATGTACTATCCAGTCAATTCAATTCAGTTTCATTTAAACAGTGTCAAATCATAACAACAGTCACCTCAAGGCGCTTTGTATTGTAGGTAGACCCTACAATAATACATACAGAGAAAAAAACAACAATCAATCTGCCTCCCATTCTACTTTTAAATACTCTAGGAACAACAAGTAAGCCTGCAGTGTGAGAGCGAAGTGCTCTAAAAGGCTGATATGGTACTACAAGGTCATTAAGATAAGATGGGGCCTGATTACTACAAAGTTCAAAGATAGAGGACCAGCACTACAGGGATTATTGTAATTAGTACGAGTAGTATTCCTTGTAGTGGTTGTAGTAGCACTGCTAGGAGTATTAGTAGTAGTAGGTGTAGTACTGTAGTACATTTACCTTGATACTTACTGCCGTAGGGTGAATTGGCTGATGACCCGTTGAGGAAACCGGGTGATGTTGCCACCCCAAGGTTTGGCATGCCTGTGTTGCCGTAGCCATTCATGCTGTTGCTGACTGTGTTGCCATAGTTACTCTGTTGGGGGGTGGAGCTTGGTACATATCCTCGCGGTGACACACTGCTGGTGTTTCGACTGTAGCCGACTGGAAGAGAGTACAGTGTTTTAGTAACACTGCAGCATTACTAAGTGCAGTAAGCTAGTGTTAAGGTAGATGAGGCTGCATGTAACTTTTCCCCAAAGGTGGAGTTTTCGGTACATGGAGGTTCCTCTCAGCAAGTATTTGAACTCCTAAACACTTTAGAACTGATCATGCAACATCCTGGTTTCACAGCCACAGGAAACAGATGGTGGCCTGATCCCAGTTCTGCTGGAGATCTTTTGGAGCTGCTGGAGGGGGGTGGAGCCTACACCTGCTTTAATTGGGCAAGAGGCAGGGTACACCCTGGAGAGGTCAACCTTCCATCACAGGGCGAACACAGAGAGACATACAAGCATTCAACCCCAGGACCTTCTTGCTGTGAGGCGACAGTGCTAAACCACCACACCACAAACATACACATGCTCAGGAAGAGTGGAATTTGGAAAATCGTTCACATAAGATTGGTCTTTCATATCACAACAGCATCCTAGTAATGCGACCATCAACAATCCTTGCTGAACTTTGAGTAGTAGTAGCCAATCAGATCCCAGAGTATGGACTAGAGTTCAGCAGACAGAGCGTAGTAAAGACAAACAGGAGGTGGAGCAGCTAAAATAAGAGAAAGGCCGCTTGATGTTTTTAATACATCTGGTGACAGAGTGTTGGTGAATCTGAGTCTGGAAATTTGTGGTCCCAAAGCTGACGACAGTGGGTGGGGCTACAAGAGAAATTCATGACGATTTGTAGATTTGCAGTCAAAGATTCTTCCTGCCGTGATCTCACAGAAAACCTGAACTACATGTCAAACCTTTTGTGGTTCCTATAACACAGAAAAGGGGCACACTAGAGCTGAATCAGAACTACTGAATGATCCAGAAGACTCCAGTTCTTCTCATGGTTTAACTCTTTGTTCATCCCTCTATTCCAGTCAGCTCAATTTAGTTTTATTTAGGCAGCACCAAATAAGGTCCTTCATATTGTAAGGTAGATACCCTACATTAATACAGAGAAAGCCCAACAATCAGAGGACCCACTTTGAACAAGCACTTGGTGAGAGTGGGAAGGAAAAGCTTCCGTTTAACAGGAAGAAACATCCAGCATTAGTTGGGATGGGGAGAGGCAGCTATCTGGGTGGGAGGAGGGAGACAGGACAAAGACACGCATGTCCATCAATGTGACATTCAGCTCTGAGCTGGTCACAAATCTAACGCTCGGTGCACCAGAGTCCTTCTAGAAGCAGGTTTGTGCAGCTATCTTGGATGTGAAGTTCCTGTCTGTGAGTCTCTATTCATCCCTGTATTCATCTCTAGTAGAGTTTTTTTCAGTAGCCACTGGGATGTGAAGTGCTCTTGGACGCAGCTTCATCATGATAGTCTAAGGAGCTTGGAAAGAAAAGCGTCTGGACTTCTTTAAGTTGTTTGAAGACGTTCCACCTCTCATCCGAGAAGCTTCTTCAGTTCTAAGGTCAAATGGTGGAGAGTCCCAGATTTAAACCCAGTGGGAGTTTCCCCCCAAAAAGGGACAAAGGACCCCCTGATGATCCTCTAATCACATGAGCCTGGGTCCCAATCAGCCAGGGTTTCAGGTGAGCTCATTGTGAAACCTGGCCCCACCCTATCATGTGATTTCCTGAGGTCAGATGGCCCAGGATGTGAGTGGGCGTTAAGGCGCCTGGGGAGGGATCTCAAAACTGGATTATAGATGGCAGACAGTTGGTGTCGTAAACCACCGCCTCTGTTCAAAGATGGTCGCTCACAGTGGACATAGATGCTTTTTTCACTCCTCTTTCAAACCATCTGTCCTCTCTGTCCAAAATGTGAACATTGGCATCCTCGAAAGAGTGACCTTTATCCTTTAGATGCAGATGGACTGCTGAGTCTTGTCCTGTGGAGGTGGCTCTTCTATGTTGTGCCATGCGCTTGTGAAGTGGCTGTTTGGTCTCTCCAATGTAGAGGTCTGGGCATTCCTCGCTGCACTGTACAGCATACACCACGTTGTTAAGTCTGTGTTTTGGAGTTTTGTCTTTCGGGTGAACCAGTTTGTGTCTGAGTGTGTTGCTGGGTCTGAAGTACACTGGGATGTCGTGCTTGGAGAAAACTCTCCTGAGTTTCTCTGATACACCGGCTACATAGGGGATGACCACGTTGTTGCGTCTGTCTTTCTTATCCTCCCTCGCTGGTGTCTGATCTTCTTTTCTGTGCCTCTTTGCTGACTTTATGAACACCCAATTAGGATAACTGCATGTTTTGAGTGCTTCCTTTACATGTGTGTGTTCCTTCTTTTTCCCCTCAGGCTTAGAGGGAGCATGTTCTTCATCATGATAGCTTCTCAGCAACGGGACTGGGAGAAATATTTCCTATTCTCATTGTTGATTGGCACTTTGGGGGCAGGACAGTCAGCATCTTCATGTTTTCGGAGTTCTTAGTTTTTATTTAGGAGTCACTGACAGTGATGTCATGGTTTCACTTCCTCCCTGCAGAAGGACAAGACCTGTGAACCTCACTGAAACCTGCAGGGTCTAAGTGAGGTTTGCAGATATGTTGATTCCCTGCAGGACACCTAGTCTGTGAGTGTAGGTTAGTAGTAGTTAGTAGTAGACTCTGTAGAGTACTCGTAAAATGTGTCATGTGACCAGGGTTACCACAGCCACCCCTTTAATGTCACTTCTGCCCCCATCACCTGCAGGATTTATCGGGCCGCTCATACCTTGCGTTGTCTCAGAGACGTTGACGGCGAGCTGCCCGCTGAAAGAGTTGACTCCCATCATGCCATGGGAGGCGGTGTTGCCCAGCGATGGGATCTGGTTGTGGTTCCTGGGAACGCTGTAGAGCGCTTCAGCGATGTCTGCTGCTCGCTTCAAGATGATCTCCTGCAGAGCAGAAAGACACAGGAGCATTTAAATATCTGGATTCATGCAGCTGCAGAGACTCAGGAGGGAACATAATCACATAACATCTCTACTGGAGATGTGGAGAAGCTATCATCCTAAAATTAAAACTCTATATGCATTAACACCAAAGACAAGACTGATTAACTGAGAGTTGTGGTCACTTTGCTTCAGATGATAATGATAAATTACAATTAAACACGTGTAATACATTCCTGTGATATAATGTAAGGTATATTAAATCCCCCACTCGCCCCTGCAGGTGGTCTATCCTTCAAGCTTGGGTCCTCTACCAGAGGCCTGGGAGCTTGAGGGTCCTGCAGTATCTTAGCTGTTCCCAGGACTGCGCTGTTCTGGACAGAGATCTCCGATGTTGTTCCTGGGATCTGCTGGAGCCACTCGCCTAGCTTGGGAGTCACTGCACCTAGTGCTCCGATTACCACGGGGACCACCGTTACCTTCACCCTCACATCCTCTCGAGCTCTTCTCTGAGCCCTTGGTATTTCTCCAGCTTCTCGTGTCCCTTCTTCCTGATGTTGCTGTCATTCAGTATCGCTACATCGATCACTACGGCCGTCTTCTTCTGTTTGTCCACCACGACTGTGTCCAGTTGGTTAGCCACCACCATTTTGTCCGTCTGTATCTGGAAGTCCCACAGGATCTTAGCTCGGTCATTCTCCACCACTCTAGGGGACGTCCCCCGTTTTGACCTCAGGACTTCCAGGCCGTATTCGGCACAGATGTTTCTGTACGCTATGCCGGCCACTTGGTTACGGCGCTCCATGTATGCCTTGCGTGCTAGCATCTTGCACCCTGCTGTTATGTGCTGGATTGTCTCAGGGGCATCTTTACACAGCCTGCACCTTGGGTCTTGCCTGGTGTGATAGACCCCAGCCTCTTTGGATCTTGTGCTCAGAGCTTGTTCCTGTGCTGCCATGATTAGTGCCTCCGTGCTGTCTTTCAGTCCAGCTTTGTCCAGCCACTGGTTGGATTTCTGGATATCAGCCACTTCCTCTATCTGCTGGTGCTACATACCGTGCAGGGGCCTGTCCTTCCATGATGCTTCCTCCTCTTCCTCCTCTTTCTTGGGTTTCTGCTGCCTGAGGTATTCACTGACCACACGGTTGGTTGGGGCCACCTCCCTGATGTATTCTTGGATGTTCGTTGTCTCATCCTGGGCTGTGGTGCTGACACTCACCAGTCCCCGGCCTCCTTCCTTCCGCTTAGCGTACAGCCTCAGGGTGCTGGACTTGGGGTGAAACCCTCCATGCATGGTCAGGAGCTTCGTGGCCTTGATGTCAGTGGCTTCTATCTCCTCCTTTGGCCAGCTTATTATCCCAGCAGGGTACCTGATCACGGGCAGGGCGTAGTTGTTGATAGCCTGGATCTTGTTCTTACCGTTCAGCTGACTCCTCAGGACTTGCCTGACCCTCTGCAGGTACTTGGTGGTTGCAGCTTTCCTAGCGACCTCTTCATGGTTCCCATTTTCCTGTGGGATCCCCAGGTACTTGCAGCTGCCCTCAATGTCTGCAGTGTTGCCTTCTGGTAGTGAAATATAGTGAAAAACAGCAGAGTTCATGTTTTCTAACCCTAGCATGCAGTTTTCAGTCTAAGGCACTTTATTGTATTTCTGTGATTTCTGATTTCAGTCAGTTTATTTTTGATTTTATCTCATCACACTGAGGTCATTATATTGTTACTGCCACCATCTTTTTCTTCTTTGTCTTTTTTTCCAGTGTAATTGAGGGTAACGATCCACGTTACTTCACTGACCAACCTGCAGGGGGCACTCTGATGTCTGTCTGACATGCGCTAAAGATCCTGAGAGCGGCTCGTTATACTTAAACAGCTCAAGACTCTAAAAACACACATGTTCAGTTTACACATACATAACACACACACACACACACACACACACACACACACACACACACACACACAGTTATTATTATTATCACTACATTTGGATTTACATTTGTTTACAGGCTCTGCACTCTGTTCAAGGTTATGCTTTCATTTCAATAGACCTGTGTGTGTGTGTGTGTGTGTGTGTGTGTGTGTGTGTGTGTGTGTGTGTGTGTGTGTGTGTGTGTGTGTGTGTGTGTGTGTGTGTGTGATTAACTGGTGGGTTGAGAAGCGTGTCGGAGAGACTCTGTTGGGGAGGATGGGGGATATAAAGAGCTCCCTCCTCCTCCTCCTCCTCTGACAGTGTTTCAGTGTTTCAGGAGGCTGTGACTCCTAAACCTGAAGGAGGTGATGAGGAGGGGGAGGAGGAAGTCTGTCCTGTTTAATGAGTTTCATGTGAAGTTAAAGAAGCTCCGGTTTGAACTGTGAGACAGTCTGATGATGATGTCATCAATAATCTGTAAAACATGATTATTGGTTCTGATTACGCTGACTGTCCTTACTGTGATTGGCCAATCCAGTAAAACTGTGTAAAAATGTTCATAAATATTCTCTCAGTCAGACTCGTGCAGCTCTTATCGTAGACAGTTTGTTTCCACTCATGTCCATGAAGCTGAAGCTGCTCAAACCACTGAAGTGAAAACATGGTGACGTCTCAGAGCAAAAGGCGGTGCGCTGGTTTAGACACAATGACTGTAAGTAAAAGATGACATCACAGATCTCAGTTTTTGAAACCAGACGTGATAACGTGGGTCAGTAGCGCTCTGCTGGACAGGTGGAGGTACTTCAGCCTCAGCTGTGTTTCGCTCTCAGCGTTCAGTTTGTCTTAAACTCTGTCTTCATCCATTTGAGTGGTTGAATTCAATTCTGTGCCGGCTCTTATTTGGGTATAAAAACAAGAATTCATTTTGTTGTTTGATGAATAAATAATGACATCATTCTTAGTTTGAAACACGTTTTGACAGATTACATTTTTTTTAAATTGTCTAATAAATCTGAAGCACTGTGTTTACTGTGAACATTTCCTGGGTTAACAGACACACGCTCACAGCTTGTTTCACTAAGTTTGTTCACAGAGTTTAACTTAACAGTGAACACTTCCCATTTGTGTCGCCTCATTCTTTATTTTCTACTCGTGTTCCTCCTCAAAGACACAAAGATTCAAATGGATTCAAACCAGTGTTGGGTAAGTTACTTTACAAAAGTAATTAATTACTAATTACTAATTACTTAGTCAATATTGTATTTAAAATACTTATCTAATTACTGTGTCAGAAAAGTAACTTAATTACTACATAAGTATTTAACTAAATACTTCTTAAAATCCATATAAACCTTGCGTGGACAAACAATAGAAATTAAACTCTTTAAATAATAAATACACTTTTTTAAAGACGGACACTCTACAGTACGCAGCGGTAGCATCTGTTCCACAATGTAGCCTGGCAGGACTGGACTGGGACAAAAAATCTGCCCGGGCATTTTGACTAGAGACCGGCCCACCAGGTATTATAGGAAAAACCATAAAGCCTTTGAATGAAAACAAACGCTGTTGTCACAGTGATGTACACTGTCTTGTTGGTATATATGTATCAGTCTAATAAACTTAAACCTACACCATCCTCCCTATTCTGGTATTCTAAACAGTACCCGAAAGTAGACTGCTTGGTCGAGTTAACCTCCTGAACTATCTACAACACATGGTGAAAACCTGAAAGTAAGACAGAGAAGACTAGAGGTGAGACATGATCATTACTGATTACTTATGACAGATTTAGATATATTTTCATAAACCATTCATTTGCCACATCAATAAACACCATGGCAGGGCAAAATATTTTTTCTAACATGGCAACCTTTAAAAAGTGAAAGGAGACAGAAAGACAGGTGAGAAAGAAAAACTTAATTGACTTTTTGATGGCATTTCACACACAGTACTGGTACAGTATCTAGAAAATGTGGGAAAATGCTGGCATCATAAAACAGTACCTAGCTACTTCTGAAGAAATTATGATGGGACCCTAAAAAAATACTATGTAAAATAATGGATTTCTATACATTTTACATCAGATGAAAACGTTTGTTGTAAGATTCAGAGCGATAAACAAACAAGAGAGAAAAGCTGATCAGCTGATCACTGATCAGTTTCATGATTGAAGTAGAAACAGGAGAGGGAGGGGGAGAGAATGAGAGGAGAAGAGGCAGCTGTGCAGCGTAAACACAGAATAACTCCAGCTTTGTGTCTTTTTCATTGTAGCTGAAGTCCGGGACAAACTGTGTTCCTTTTCACCTCAATACGAAACGCGCAATATTTTCTCTGAATACGAGACGATTCCGTTTTTTACGGGACCGTTGGAAACTCTAATAACTAACCTTATAAATTAGATAAAATAAGTTCAACATCAATAATATCATAGCACCCGCCCAGCAGTATAGAAACGAGTTATTGTAACTGACTGTAAAAAGTCAGCATAATGAAAATAAACTCCACCTAAACTTGGTTTATATCTGACCCAGATAGACTGCAGGTCATAACTTCTTACCTGAAGTTCAGTTCACCGCCTCGGGTCTCTGCTCCTCCTGCCTTTCCGTCATCCACCTGCCAGCGTGTTGCATCTGCTGGCCTCCATCACTTGCTAATGTTGCTGAATCAGTGGAAGCTCCGCAATAGCCACCACCAAACAACCGAGTTATTTTTACACATCTCCCTTCATCTGGCCAATCCACCACCTTTCAGTGTTTATACCGTTACGGAAAAAAACAAAGAAAAAAAACCCCATCGGCCCATAAAAACGAAAAATCACCGATGGCCAGTCCAGCTATGTAGCCTGCAGTCATTTTTTAAGCTCACCTTCAGACGCTTTCTGTGCTGCTGAAGTAAAATCACGTTTTGCCTGCTTAGCAGGAGTTGCCGCGGTGTTATCCATGGATGATGAACAAGAATCACTCAGAAGTGTTCGTCTGTGCTCTGTGTCAGGCGCTTCAGTAGATTACTCGCGCTATTAACAGCAGCCGATAGTTTTTTCTCCCCAGCACATAGCTTACATATTGCTGTAATGTTCTTAACTGCTTGTTTCAGAAAAGTGAAGAGACGGGAATATGTCCATGTCATAAAACAGCCACTCGCTTCAGCCGAGTCCGACATCTTCCGCTTTAGAATACGACTATGCAGCAAACTGGCCCAAAATGACGTGCAGCTGCACTACAGCGATGTTAAAGCGGCAGAGTTTACTTCTACGTTTAGAACATAAATTAATGAAATTAAATAATGATATTCAGCGAGTTTAATTATTTTACAATGTAACGCAAGTACATTGTAAGTAACTGTAATTAAAATACCTAAAAATGAACAGTAATTAGTTACTCTACTTTTTCAGTGGAAAAGTAATTTAAATACAGTAACGCCACCCAACACTGATTCAAACTGAAGCGGCGTCCTCGGTTTGTGGACACAAGCCGACGCCATATGACGTCGTGTATGTTGCACTTGCAGCCACAGCTCGTGCGCACACCTCGTCTCCGGTCAGGCTTTAGACTCAATATATCAACACGAATCTGTTAATCAGGGTCACGTGCACAGGTAAACACACTGATGTCAGCTGATGTGTGTAGACAGGTGAGCAGCTTACCTGGTTATTATGAGGCATCCCATAGAGCGCCTCTACCAGGTCTGCTGCTCTCTTCAACAGCACCTCCTGAAAGAGACAAAGGAGGAGGGGTGGTAGTGTGATACAACAGGAGAAGAAGAGGAGGACATGAGGTCAGTAACAAAAGCCCATGAAGTCTGAACTCGTGTTGCCAGTGTCACTTGTGAACAGGTGTGAACAGGTGTGAACAGGCTGCAGGAACATTTTCAACAGCTCTAATGAATTCTGTTTAATATTATGTTATTCGTATAGCACCAAAACGCAACAGCAACCACCTCCAGGTGCTTCATACTGTAAGGTAAAGACCCTACAACAACACAGCAAAACCCCAATAATCAGATGACCTATGAGCAAGAGCTTGGTGACAGTGAGAAGGAAAAACTCCCTTTTAATAGGAAGAAACCTGTGAAAATCCTCACAGCGTTACTGGAGGCCAAGCTAATGCCATCCAGAGTAAGAATCTGGTTAGATACCATATTTCTAAGATTTTCAGGGCCGAGTACAATAACCTCAGTTTGATCTGAATTAAGAAGCAGAAAGTTAGCGGCCATCCAGGTCTTTATGTCTTTAAGACATTCCTGCAGATTAACTCATTGGTGTGTGTTATCTGGCTTCATGGACAGATAGAGCTGCGTGTCATCAGCATAGAGAATGCATGCAGTGCAGAGATCAGTAACAATCACAGCTTGTAAACATCAGCAGGGGTCCCTCTGTTTCTGTGTGTTTGTACCTGAACTGGAAGCTTTAAACAGTGTTTATGTTAATCAGAGCTCAGTTACACCTCACAGAGCACACACACGCAGACACACACACACACACACACTCTGGGCCTCTTAAAAACTGAAGCATTTCACTTCAATGAGCAGTTTTAGTGTTAAATGCAGCCCAATAAACAGCTGCCACTGTGTGTGTGTGCGTGCATGTTTGTGTGTGTGTGTCTGTGTGTGTGTCTGTGTGTGTGTGTGTGTGTGTGTGTGTGTGTGTTCGTGTCCGTGTAATCAGGCAGTGACAGAACAATGCTTCATTTAGTCTTTATCTTAATTAAACACACTCTCAGTTAATCTGCTGCTTTTCATTACAAACTTCTTCAGGAGGCTTTTCAATTAACCCCGCCCCCTTCATCCTCTTCCTCGCCTCTTCCTCCTCTCCTCCATCCTCCATCCCTGCATCCATCCACTCTACATGCTTTTCTCCATGCTCCGTTCATTCTATCCCTCCTGTTGCCCATCAATCACTCCTTCTTTTTCCCACATGCATTTTCTCTCTTTTCTCTTCTTCTCTTTCCTCTAATCCTCCTTTGTTCTCACTTCTTCTCCATTTTTCTCCTTTTTCATTGTTTTTCCCCCCTCATCCTTCCTCTCTTGCTCCCTTCCTCCCTTTCTCTCTCCTCTGTCCTTTCACCGTTACAAATATCATTTCTTGGATCACAAATAAATGTTATGAACTGTGATTTACGGCCAGTTTTACACACTGTGACTGTCAGGTTACTGCCAGCCCAGCTCTGTGTGTGTGTGTGTGTGTTACGCACACCATGAGAGGGGAAGTCATTTCTGTGAAGGAGCTTTCAGCCTCCGATCGTCTTTAATCTGCTCATTTATGCAGAGCGACGTTCCAGTGTGTCGACACACTCACACACACACACTGTGTTTATAGAGACAAATGAAAGCCTCATTATTACAAGTGTTTCGCTGTTACGCCGTCACATGACGAGCACCTCTCTGCACACACATGAACGAGGTTAGAGCTGGAGGGCGGGATGTCATCACCGAGGAGGAAACCAATTATTCTTTTAACTCCACACACACACACACACACACACACACACACACACACACACACACACACACACACACACACACACACACACACACACACACACACACACACACACACACAGACGAACTGATCCTGTCTTTAAGCTCCAGCAGCAGGAAATGAACTTTAATATCTGAAACATGATGAATAATTACACTGAGATGAAAAAGTCTGAATAAATAAGATCACAAAGGATCAAATCAAATCCTCCCTGTGATCACGACAGCCTCCATCCACACAGGCTAAAGAGTGGAGGCCGTCATTATAAATTAACCCTGAAAACACCCACCTAATAGTTTTTTCTGAATAAAACACAGGAGTTATTATTTTACAAAGACCTCTGTGTTTACCAGTCTGAGTAAATGAGGTAAACAGCAGGTGGAGCTCACTGTTCATGCAGACAAACAATGAAAACTGTCGAAGCTCCAAACTTTCTTTTATCTGCATGACTGATGAGAAAAGTCAGAGCGACACCTGTGTGACCGGCCGGGCGTACTTTCAGGTGAAGAACCTGTGGCGCCGCGAGTCTTTTCACTGAGATGGATTCATGAATGAATGTAAAAACTGTAAAAACTAACACTGAGCTTGCTGCTGTATAAGAAAGAAAATAACGGTGTGGCTTTTTGCCCTTCATCAGCTGCTTTGGCAGTAAAGCTGACCGAGCTTCGAAGAAGCTTCAAACGGACTGAAGCTCTGACACATTGATTAAACTTGACTTACACGCTGCTCCCCAACTCATCACAGAAACAAATCAGCGAGTCACGGCTACGAACGAGCAGACTGACATGCATCGATTAGATTGAGACGGACCCCCGGCTGACCTGTGCCATGTGGTCACACAGAAGAAACTCTGGCAATCAGCTGGTCATTTCCTGAAAGTGAAATGCAATCGATGAGCAACCGCAGATTTTTCTGGGCTGTGGATCCACATCACACAACACACAGGTGATGATGTCACAGGTTTAATTTCTCAGAAGCTTCAGTGTCACATGATTCATGTAAACCATCAATCACTCGCTGCTTCACTTTGACTTCTGCCATCATTTGCAGGGTTCACTCAGTATTTTCCAAATATTGCAGTTGGATCCCTTTAGCCCAGGGGCGTTTTTAGCCCATTTTTGGGGGTGCTGAAGCCACCCCAAAATTAATCAAAGCACCCCAAAGATTTCTTACTTTTTTTGACAATATTTGCTGTTTGTGTGACACACTACTAAAAATATAAAAACCATACACTACTTGGTTGAGACGTAATATTTTAACAACAAAAGTATAGATATGCCCCCACCCCCCAAAAAAATGGTTTGTTCCAGCTCGCTTCTCCCCTGCTCTGGCTCTAGCACCCTTTCTGCCAGAGCGATGACGGCTGAGACGCAGCGGAGCGGAGGTGTGAGTGCCTGGCTTGAAACAGGACATGTTAGCTGCATTTAACCTTCAGTTACTCTTATATCGTTAGGTAGGAGTCAGACCATGTTTCTTTTTAGCTGAAAAACATTACACCCAGCTAACCTGCAGTGTTGATAACTTGTTTTCCAACGATGTTTGCTACCCTACAATCCGTCCTATAGGGTTAGGGTTAGGGTTTTTTACTCTGTAGTAAAATCAGCGACATTTGACCGTCCTGTTGCTCCCATTGAAATGTATACAGCCTATTTAAAAGCTAAAACTTAAAATTGTACGTAGCCTGCGGTTGTTACCACTGTCCTGTTTGGAATGGAAGGAGAGAAGCTGCTTATTTTTGTCATATTTGCATGTGCCAAGATTAAACCCAAGCTACTAACTAGCTAACTGACTGGATGCCTTATTAAACTTATAACTCCTGGTGTGTGTGTGTGTGTGTGTGTGTGTGTGTGTGTTTGTATACAGAGAGTCAGGTTCATAAGGGATATAAGGAGGTTTTTTCAAAAAAAAGGAGCCACATTCAGGTAAAAGTGTAAAATCAAATGATCTGTCAATCAAAAATAATGTTGGATCAGTGTTTCAATATTTATATCTTTTATTAGATCTACATGTGGTTTGGTTATTTGCCTTTTGGTTGAAAGTACACTGAGAGAGGACTTTTTTTTATTAGTGATCTTAATGGTATTTCTTTTCATATTAATGTAATTTTTTTCATGTAATTGAATACAATCTATTTGTGTATGATTGTCAGTCCAAAGAGGGAGAGAGGAAAGAGGGAACGTGAGGAGAAAGTACAAGGTCAGGAAGAACCAGGTAAGGAAATAGACAGGTAATAGTGACAGGCAAAACAGAAACTGTTAAACTGACAAAGAGAAAACTAATTTTACTCACACAATCTGGAAGTTTTTATATATTTTTTTATTAATATTTTGTACATTCAAGGACTATATTCTATTTTTGGAGTGCATTTTTTATGTATCTGTATTGTATTATACATAAACGTTAAAGGTGAATCTCTGTCCAAATGCACTCAGTTTACTTTTTACTCACTATGAGCATCATTCATTATTCTCCCCCAGTAATTAAGGTTAGGATATGTATTTTTTTTTTTATTCCAATCCATTCTTCGTTTGCAGCATTTAAATAACCTTTATCAGATTTGATGGTTTTGTTACAGACTTTTCAAAAAAAGTGTTTTGCTTTTCTTTCTCAAATGTGGGGATTGTGTTAAAATGTACAAAACAGTGATGTCATGTTTTGTGACGAGGACCCAGGCACAGAGAGACTTGTTGAATTTAAGAATCTTATGATTTAATAAAGAAATTTGCAGACTTGCACAGAGAGGGTAAAATTATGATGACTGATAACGGAGACGAAGACAACAGACGATGAGGACAGGGAGGAACAGGGGTTTAAATGCACCAAGGAGACAGTCAGAGGGAACTTGGGACAACTGGAGACATTTAAGGATGCAGGGACTGACTGAGACAGGGAAGAAGTCTCATTGTGACGAGTAAAGTTTACCTTGCCTGGCTGGGCAGCTCTCTGGGTGCTCAGCACCCCCAAAGCTCTGATCCTAGAATCGCCCCGCTTTAGCCTACAAACCGGATTCACGGCTTCCGCAAACCGAGCCGTGGATCTGTTCCCTACAAACAAACACGTGTCTCTGTGATTACTGCAGCCGCAACACAAACTAACCCCAAAATCTGATGAGTAGGAAAACAGAGAAAAGCAAAACTCTTTGAGTTCCTTTACTTCAAACCGCTCTCACAAACTCCCTTCTCACTGAGAAGGACTTCCACACAGAAGGCTTTTACAGAAACATCAGATAATCCTGGACGAGCCCCACATTTAAGAGAAAATAGGAAAGCCACAAAAAGATTTTTCAGCCTGAAAATGCAGAGAGCCCTGACCTCTGCAGACACTAAATAATAACAGCAGCGTATTTCAGCGACAAACGAGTGATGTTAGCAGTGCACAGTGATGTTGGCCACAACTCTGTAACCCTCAGAAGCAGCTGAAGCTGAGCGGGGCTCATTCAGGGAGGTTTCCCACTGAGACAGGGTTTCTGAAAGATTAACCAAACATCTGGATCCACCTTCTGATCCACATCCACGAATTAATTGGCTCCTTAGGTCAGCGGTCCCCAACCTTTTTTGCGCTACGGACCGGTTTATGTCGGACAATATTTTTACGGACCGGCCTTTAAGGTGTCACGGATAAATACAACAAAATAAAACCAGTACCGGTACCAAAAAAACAAGATTTATTCAAAACACACAGGAAAAGACCCAGGGAAACCGAGTTAATGATAAAAATGATAACAAAAAATAACGCTAAAAACCAACAATCACACCCGAGCCTCAACTCTCGCAGCCCGGTACCAAATGACTCACGAACCGGTACTGGTCCATGGCCCGGGGGTTGGGGACCGCTGCCTTAGGTCATCGTCTTCTTCTCCGCCATGTTTCATAAAAATCACCATTGTAGTCTTTTACCAACAGATGGTACTGTAAACAAATTGATCCTAAACACTTTCGAACATCTGAAACATACACCGGTGGAGTCAGACTCTTTCTTGGTGGATGGTGGACACGATCAGCTCTCAGGATAACAGTGGCCAGTCTATTGTGATGAAGGTGAGGGTGAAGGTGTAGCTGTTAGTTTACTGATTGATCTACCCTCAGCTATGACCACAAGGAGCAGAAATGAGCTTCATCTGCTGGAGGCTGAACCTTTAGAGATGAGTGAGGAGCTCATTCATCAGAGGCCGAGGGTGGAGCCACCACTGGTTTGACATCTGGCCACATACAGCTGGAGGGTCAGACCCAGGACATGCTGGCTTTGTCCCCACCAGAGGAGTTGGTGGCAGAAGGAGATCTGGCCATCTCTGTTGGCCTGCTGCCCCTGAGACGCGGACCCAGATAAGTAGCATTAAGCAGATGTTAATGTGTTAGAGTTCTCTACTCCAACCAACTCCATCAAAAGGAAAACTGAAGGCTGTCACTGAGCGTGAGCAGATTAACCACAATCTGGCCCCAGAAATCGACTCTGCAGCACCAACACCCAGGGCTAAGTGCACACCCCCACAAACTGAACATCTGCAGGGATTCTTCACCCACATCTGGATGAAAACATCCCAAACACGGACATTTAGATTTCACATGAAAACAGCTCAGAGTTTATTATGCAGGACAGAAACAAGACGACAGAGGAGTTATTTTTTATAAATCAGATAAGAGAAAGGCTGAAAAGTGTGTGTGTGTGTGTGTGTGTGTGTGTGTGTGTGTGTGTGTGTGTGTGTGTGTGTGTGTGTGTGTGTGTGTGTGTGTGTGTGTGTGTGTGTGTGTAAAGCCCATTGGCAAACAGGGAGGTTGAAACAGTCAAATCAGGTAATCAGCGAGTGCAGCCATGTGGCAAGAAAGGAGATTGGCATACGCACACACACACACACACACACACACACACACACACACACACACATACACACACACACACACACACAGGAAAGAGCATTAAATTCTACAAACACACACATACAAGTGCGTGTATATATGTGTGTGTGTGTGACGGACAGCTAATGATGATGAATGCAGGGTCACTTGATCACCATGGAAACAGCTTTAACACTGAGGTTAGTGTGAACTGTCCTCAGTAATCCAGACTAACAGAGTGATCTCTCCTTCAAGCTGTGTGTGTGTGTGTGTGTGTGTGTGTGTGTGTGTGTGTGTGTGTGTGTGTGTGTGTGTGTGTGTGTGTGTGAACTCCTCCTGGCTCGTGCACATGCCTGTAACTGGGTTTGTGTGTTTCTGACCTCAACGTGTTTCGTGGCGTCCGTGCCGGGATGACTGACGGCAGCTGCCGCACATACCGACACTTTAAAGTTTAATCTTTGGTGTCGCTATGGCACCAAACCCAAACACGTCTGATTGGTGGGTTTGAATGTCCGTCTGAAGGGTCAGAAGCAGGTAGTCACTCTCAAAAAGTGTCTCTGCACTTTCTCACCTGCTGCATCATGTGATGACCACGACTGTCACCAGCTCACATGTTTGACGAGGACACGGAGGAAGTAGCTTTGGTTTCTGAAACTGACTGAATGGGACAGCAGCTTCTCTCAGCCTGCCATCTTTAGCCTCCACCTCAAAAACACAGAGCAAACTGACCTCCGACTGCTTCAAAGCTCAACAGGAAACTTCCTGGGAGCTGTTCACATACTTGTGAGCACACTTTGAACAGGTGTATCAAACAAAACTACAGTACAATCAACCAATCACAGGCTTCAGTGAAACTATCAGCAAACTTCTCTTTCATTCAGCACCAAATCACAGCAGCAGTCGCCTCCAGGTGCTTTATATTGTAGGGTAAAGACTCTACGATCATACAGAGAAGCCCAGCAATCATATGACCCCCTATGAGCAAGCACTTGGTGACAGCGGGAAGGAAGAAACCTTCAGCAGAATACAACTGCACGTTTGACCACACGTTAGATTTCTGTTCTTCATTAGTAGTTTAGTATCGAATGTCCTTCAGCCGAGCATGTGGCAGCTTCAGCGCCTGCAGAGACAGCATCGGTGGATCTGCTGCTGATCGTGACAGCGTCCATGAAATAAGAGCTTCCAGTGTGAAGGTTGGGTCACGGGCCCTTTTTATAACTGCTTTTAAATCATTGTAACTTTGTCACAGGTATATTTGTGTATCGAGGTAGCACCAAGTGTTCACAAGACACTGCTGTTTGAACCCACACAGGGAGATCAGCTCTGCCTTGGTGTTACCGTGTGTGCTTCGCCAGAACATGGCCGTGACCAGGTTTGTGACACAGGGGAACTATGTTTACCTGTGTGATGTCATGACTGCACAACCCGTCACACGTAAGCCCGGCTCAGTCGTCGCAGTCAGCCCCCCGAAACAGTCGGGATTATTTCCAGTTATTAGCGTTTCTGTGGTCGACAGTCACTCGGCTGCACGCTGAGCACAAGGCAGCGTGGGTAATTGAATAAAACCATTACAGATGAATTATTAAAGATGTGGTTTTCATTATGGAGCTAAGAGCATGTCAGCTCACATCAGAGCAGCTGGAGGCTGAAAGCACACTGCAGAAATCCTCTTTCAACTACTGCAAGGTTGTTCATTAAACGAGGGGGTGAATAGAAGTGTCAGATAATTTACATCAGCATCCCGCTTCTGATCCGAATCTGGAGGATCCAGATTAGGCCTGATATATATAAACATCTTATCCTGGTTCCTCTAAACTGGACAGCTGATCCAGGATCAGGACAGCCTGACAAGGACGATCACAAACCTGCTTTATGAGTTATTATTGAAACACACAAACATACACACGCACACTGAACTGTTGACCTGAAGCAGCACAGCAGAGTTTTTAAATGTCCACCCTAAAGGGAAAACTCTGATTCTGTCGCTTTGCTTTGATTGTTTGAACCCATCTGGAAAAAAGTCCCCAAATCTAAAATGGGTAAAAGCTGTGAAAGTGTGAGCTTAAAAAGAAAAACTTTGGCCTCCACCGATGAGAAATGTGGGACGATTTTCAGAGTCTGATCGAAAAGCTGTGAACCAGAAACTAAACAACATCCTCACAACAACCAGCAGGAGTGGTAGCATAAAAGGAGAACAACATGGAAGCAGCTTCCTTCTTCAACAGACAAGCGCAGGACTCTTTGCTGGTTTTGACTGGAGCCAGCAGACTGTCCTCCAGAGTTCATTCACCCTGAGGGCGTTGGATCATGTTAACCTTTGCACTGCTTTTCATCCCACCGGGTGAAAATGAACCCACAGAAGGGGAACGGGACGGTTCCTGCTTCATTACAGATCGTTCACTGACCAGCTGAATTTACCGTCAGCCTTTTCTCCGGAGCATCACACGTATGGTAACACGGTGGCAAGCGGACGTGCTGGATTTATCATGTGAACCAAATTCAGCCAAACCAGGACAAATGTGAAACCTTTGAACAGATACTGGTGTCCAAACTACAGGTTTGATGAAAACTGTGTGTGCGCGTGTTAGAAGCTGCGAGTCGGTCTGAGTGGACACACAAACACAAGTTAAACAGCAGAATCGGTGGATGCAGCTGATGATTATCAGGACTCTGAGCAGCCAACCAGAACGCAGACTGATGGAAAAAACACAGCGACAATAATCACTTATTCTGTGTGTTTGTATAAAACGATTGTGTGTCTGAACGCGTCCTACCTTCGGCAGTCTCTCCGGGTCTCCGGGGTGGCGGGGGATGACCTTCTGTAACCTCTGGAAGCCGTAATCGATGGTAGGCTCATTTAACGCTGAGGAGGGAGCAGGTCTTTTCATTAGACACCTCACAACATTAATATCATCATATTTGTTCACTAGTTAAACTTTTTAAAGTCTTCAAGTCCAAAAACGTGAAACTGTCAGCTGCTCAGACTGCCGTGGATAAGACGTGAGACACTCCTCTCGCATTACTCAAAGATTACATGTGAGCATTTTAGATTATTTCTGGATTAAACATGTAAGTCGTGCACAGACAGAACAAAGGAAAAAATAAATGTCAATGAAAATACTCCAGAAAGTTTACGGGCCGATTGGATTAGAACGTCTCTGTGAGCCTTTGAACAGGCGTGTACTGACCGACGGGAGGAAACACACGGAGGCGTCACTGTCACGCTGACGGGAAACCACACACTTCAGTTTGAACTGATAATTTATGCTGCTCTTTGTCAGGTGTAATAACTGCAGCCGTGCACATTGCAGCGAATCTGCAACCCTCAGACACGCCGAATCCATCAGACTTGTTCATTTTTTGTTTTCCCCTCCCCTCCTCTCTCCTCTAACATCATTTACAGTTTAAACTGGTTGGGAGGTGATAAATCAGAGCGTCAGTGAACGCAGCCGAGCACAGCTAGGACTCAGAGAGTGTGTGTGTGTGTGTGTGTGTGTGTGTGTGTGTGTGTGTGTGTGTGTGTGTGTGTGTGTGTGTGTGTGTGTGTGTGTGTGTGTGTATGTGTGTGTGAAGTGCATGAATCATAATCCCGTCTTGGTTCAGCTGCATTTAACAAGCTTTAGACCGACTCTCCTATACATCAAACTGTGTGTGTGTTTGTGTGTGTGAGAGTGTGTGTGTGTGTGTGTGTGTGTGTGTGTGTTCAGTCCTTGAAGGCTCACAGGGCGTGACAGGCAGCAGTTATAAGAGTGTGTTAGCTCTCCAGATGTCTGTGTTATCTATAGTTGTGCGAGTGGCTGTGACCTTGTGTTGTTGACTGTTACACACTTTACTGTCACCTGTGTTTCTTCCACCTGCAGTCGCTCCGATTCCTCCTGGATCAAACCTGAATGCATCCTCACTGCGTCTTTAAGGACACGTGTCCACATGTAATATCAAACACTTCTGATCCTGCAGTGCACACACCCAGCAGAGCAGTAACACCTGATCATCAGGTAAAAGATGTCAGACCAGAGTTACCACGATGAGAAGAAGAGACCACCTGAACCTGGCAGCGTTTTCCTGTGACTGTTCAGGACGCCACGTTTGGACGGCATGTGCAGCTGTGCAGCGGGGCTGGTGGTGATCTCACGCTGTGTGGCTGTTTTTAATCACCTGTTATTGCGTGTTTGTGTTGACGTGACTGTACATGTTTTATTCTTATGTGCTGTATTTCATTCGTATGAGGCTTTTACCTTGACAACTATAGGTCACATGACCATGACTCCACATTCAGCCCAGAGTCCCTGAGACACCTGAGCTGCTAAAAACTTTGATGTCATTCTGCAAACTGAGCTAAGACGAATGAACGATGCTCTTGATTCATGTTTTCTGTCTTTATTTATATCTTCATGTTTCACTGCAGTTTAATAAACTCTGGAACACCTGAACAAACCAGCTGTCATTAAAGTCTTTATCTGATCGCCTAATTGTCTGAAATCAAGCGCTCTAATCAGGCAAACCGTCAGACAGTGAAACCATCCAATCAATAAGTTGTGATGGAGCGTCCCCGTGGTAACTGCCACAGACTTCTGCTGCTGAACTGATCTGCTGTTTATATTGGCTGCTAATAAAGATTTGATGGCTTTGAATTGATCAGACACGACACCGAGCATGGATCTGTCAGTCCCCGGCTATCTGAGGAGACGCTTCAGCTCCGCCTTCAGCGCTGAGTGAGTCGTCAGTGATCGGTGCGCAGGCTGGCAGTGTTTTATGTTCCTGTCAGGTGTGTACACCTGTCAAACATCAGCATAGCTTTATTTGGAACCTGCCTGACAGAGTTCATTCATTTGGATGAGAAGACATTCATCTCGATGATAAACTGAACCTACAGAAGTTTTGGCACTGTTGCGGCTCAGCTGCATGAATGACATATTTTACTGTGAAACAACAGTCCTGATTTATTTTGTATGTATTCGTTGACTTTAATAAGTGAGTTTTACTGTCAGACAGTTCAGGCTGCAGTGTCTGCAGAACAGGACGTCGATACAGATAAGACGAGAAGCTCGGAGCGATCGACACGTGTAGAGGCGCTGCAATTCCCTCACACTCAGGTCTGACCAGCAGGGTTAGCTCTGTGTGTGTGTGTGTGTGTGTGTGTGTGTGTGTGTGTGTGAGAGTGTGTTAGACATCTTTGTGAGGGCAGAAAAGTAGCTTACTACTATACTTGTGGGGACCAACAGTCACTTATGGGGACAAAATACCTGTTTGAAGACATTTTTGAGGCTCAAAATGTGGTTTTAGTGTCAGGGTTACAGTTAGGATATGAAAACGTGTGTGTGTGTGTGTGTGTCTGTCTGTGTGTGTGTGTGTGTGTGTGTGTGTGTGTGTGTGTGTGTGTGTATGTGAGGGTGTTGAGGAAGTGAAAATCTGAAGGCGGATCAGACAGGAGGCGTTGGAGCGATCAATACTTTGAGATCGATACTCATGGCAATTTCATGACTGCTGAAGCCGTGTGTCTGCCTGAGCGCACACATTACCACAGAGAGAAACCATAACGAGCGGAGTGGTGTCGTTTATGTGCATTGGCGGGGTTTCCACCATTGATCTGCTCTACTTTACTCACGTACTTCACACGTACATCCAGCCGTACGTGTGAAAGATAAGCTGTACGTCTATATTCGTGTGTCATCGTTTTAAATGATTTCACCCACTGAGGAAGGGTAATGGTTAGGTAATTCTCCAATATTATGGTACTCGTTCCTTTAGTAAATACTCACATTATTCCTTTAAAAGCTCAAGGATTAGCTGCTTGCTTTTCGCACTACCATCTTATTTATTCATAATTTATTTATAATTTAAATACTTAAGAAAATTATTTTTTATAAATTGATTTTAATAATGAATACAGGAAACTAGGCCAAATGTTCAGTAGCTCCAACTGAAAGGTTTGACCCATGTACTCTGTGACGTGAAAACCCTAATCTGATCTAATTTTATGGAAAAACTTCAGTCTGAGAAATATTAAATTTAAATTAAATTTATTCAAGTTAAATATGATATTAGATCTTGTGCCAGCGCTTCTCATTTATGTGTTGATCTGCCTCATGCAGAAAAATTTGACTGAGACCTGCTACCTGAGGAGGAGGTCTGTATTATTCAACATCACTTCCTGTTTTCTTTCCCCCAGTGCAAAGCATGCTGAGAGCAGGCGATGTAGGGTGGAGGTGTGAAAGCAGCTGCTGTGTGAACATGGAGGTCATGTGACTGATGACATCACAGACACACATAAGTGAGTGTTAGTGTGAGGTCATTAACGTAAAGGTCCAGAGATGTTTCGGGTTAATGGGATTTGAATGTGTATAATTACTGCAATGCAGCATGAACGGAGATAAAAGAAACATAAAGAGAGAGGAGAAGAGGAGGATATCAGGACACATGGAGAGAAGAAATGTTCTCCAGTCTGACAACAAATAGAGAAAGATTAATAAAGCTGGAGCAGTATTAATGACAGCTGCCAGACAGATGTTACCTGCACCTGCAGCGGTTCAGATGTTTGACCATCAGAATTTATTTAAAACTGATCTTATTACTGACTCATCTGAGTGCTGTCTGAAGTCAGGGTTGTTTTCTGGTTAGACTGGCCCGTCTTGGCGGAACACAACCTCAGCTCTGAAAGGGATTAGAGTAGGAAATGTTTAAAGGGAAAACAGAGACAGGGGAAGGGCAGAGGGATGGCAAAGGCCAGTAGAGCGGTAGAGCTTGGGTTAAGGCTCAAAGCCGCTCATGGCCGACAGAGAAGAGAGGCCTGTGGAGAGACAGGAAAGGGAAGAGCCTACGATAAGGTGTCAGGATTTGTGTGCAGATGCGAAGAAGTGACCCAAATGCAGGACTTGTGGATAGTGAGTCCAAACAGGGACAGTTCTGGAGGGTGGCCACGGTGGCTGGACTGACTGGACTACAGACTGGACTGGCTGGAGGACAGGCGACTGGGGGACAGGAGGGGACTGAACTGGCTGGACAGGAGGAGACTGAACTGGCTGGACAGGAGGAGACCGGACTGGCTGGACAGGAGGAGACCGAACTGGCTGGGCAGGAGGAGACCGGACTGGCTGGACAGGAGGAGACCGGACTGGCTGGGCAGGAGGAGACCGGACTACGGGTGACTGGAGAACAGGAGACCGAGCTACGGATGACTGGAAAACAGGAGACTGAGCTCCAGGTGACTGGAGAACGGGAGACTGAGCTCCAGGTGACTGGAGAACGGGAGACTGGACTGATTGGACCAGAAGCTGAACAGCAGGCGACTGAACTGACGGGACCGGGGAGGCTAATGGATGAACAGAAGTTGGCGGAGCTAATGGCTGAGCTGAGGCTGGCGGAGCTACTGGCAGAGCTAAAGATGGTGACAGTGCTGCAGCCTGGGCTAGCAAATCCAGTGCTTGAGCTGGAAACAGATCAGCTAGCCTAACTAGGGATTGTGCTAGGGCATAGAAAGCTGGGTGAGGAGATGGATGAGGTGGTGGACTAGCAGGTGGACAGATTAGCTCTTCCAAGCCTCCAGAGCGTGAGGGCACTGGCTTGAGAGCCTCAGCTGAGCCTCTAGGGGGTCAGGTCGGACCCTGGCCGCCCTCAGCCGGGGCGCTGGGACAGGCACGGGAGGTGGCTGGTCACCAGTCACCCCCACCCGAGGAACTGGAACGGGTGCAGGAGTGGACTGGGTCACAGCTGCCCTTGTAATCGCAATATACAGTCTTTTGATTAGGTGGATGGTGAACAGTCTCTAGGTGAGGTGAAAGAAAAAAGTCAATTTTGCTCACCGACGGATACTGCTGCTCCAAACGGGAAGAGCAGCGGCGGCGTGAGCCTTGCTTCTTCCTAGCGGAAACAGCTGAACCGCCGAGCAAGAGAGCCTCCGCTGAGCCGAGGTGGGAGGCGGAGTCGCTGCGGCATGGCGAAGTGGAAGGGCTGGAGAGTAAAACAGCTGGCGGGCGAGCGAGGAGCGGAGCGGCGGAAGAGGGAGCGGGAGAGGGAGCGGCTGAAGCTCGGCGAGTGACTCCCACTCTCCGCGGCGAATGCTCACGTGCAGGTGAGGCAGCAGGTGGAGGACCGCGGCGTCTCCGAGGCCCGCCCAGAGCCAGACGAGTCCCCTCAAAGACGTGCTCCCTCTCTGAGAAGAGCGGCTGTTTCCACTGGAGCTTCTCCGCCCATAGGGAGAGCGCTGCCTCCTGCCGCTCAAAAAGGTCAGAGTCCGCTGGGTCGCATGCGTGTCTTCGCGCCATGGGTCGTGTCATTCTGTCAGGATTTGTGTCCGGATGCGAAGAAGTGACCCAAACGCAGGACTCGTGGATAGTGATTTATTTATTTATTATAAAGAGTGGATGAACAGAAGATGGACGAACACTGACTGGCTGGTTGAACTGAGAACACACACGGGAAAGACGATATTAATGACACGACACCGAACTGAGGGAAACTGAGGACTTAAATACACAGACTGATGAGGATGATAATGAGAGACTGGTGAGTACACAGCTGAACATAATCTGGCTAACGACACAAGAGACGAGCTGACACAGGAAAAACAGGAAGTGGGAACAACATTGATGTGGCAACATAAACTAAACATGACAAAACTGAAAATACTGGGTCAACAACCCAGGAACCCTGACATAAGGCTCAGGTCCACTGATGGCCGACAGAGAACAGAGGCTTGTGAAGGGACAGGAAAGAGAAGAGCCTACAATAAGGCTCAAAGCTGCTGATGGCCGACAGAGAACAGAGAGCCATAAAGGCAGAAAACGTGAGAGGTAACAGCCATGTTTGTGCGCAGCTGATAGCCGGCAGAATAGAGAGGCTGCTAAGGCAAAATTTCACGACAGGAAAGAGAAGAGCCTACGATAAGGTTCAGGTCCACTGATGGCCGACAGAGAACAGAGGCCTGTGAAGGGACAGGAGAGAGAAGAGCCTACGATAAGGTTCAGGTCCACTGATGGCCGACAGAGAACAGAGGCCTGTGAAGGGACAGGAGAGAGAAGAGCCTACGATAAGGTTCAGGTCCACTGATGGCCGACAGAGAACAGAGGCCTGTGAAGGGACAGGAGAGAGAAGAGCCTAAAGTAAGGCTCAGGCTTCTATAGGCTGGTAGAGAGCACAGAGACCACAATGAGGCTGAGATCTGGCAGAAGGCAGACTTTGACATCACCAGGCATATGGCGACTTGTCAGGAATTTAGATGTGAGTGACTTAGAAAAAGCAGGCAGAACCACAGGTTAAGAAAATATGATTTGAGCAATCACATGGATATGAGGTGATGCAGAATAGAAACGGACGCGAGAAGAAAAGGCCACTGATGACTCACCATTTGGCGACGAGTCGAGCACCACCTGCCTACCTATTTAAATGAGCATCTTTGAAATTTCACCATGAAACAGTAGACACTAACTACACACTAACTACAAAAGACAGTGACTACAGAACAAACAAACTTTAAAAGACATTAACTACACTACACATTAACTACAAAAGGCACTAACTACAAACTAACTACACAACAAACCAACTACACAACACACTAACTACACCCTAACAACCCTACACACTAACTACACAACAACACAACACACTAACTACACAAGACACTACTCCAAGACACATTAACTACAAAAGACACAAACTACACACACAAACTACACACACTAACTACACGCTAACAACACTACACACGAAACGTCCAAACGTCACTAATCTCTCACGTCTCAAAACTCGCTTGCTATCTCTCCCTCACAGAACTTTCTCCTCTTCCTAAACAACCAAATCCCACGTGTTTTCAGAGTTTTCTGATTGGTCAACATGGTACATTTTTCCACCCATAGGAATGGGTTGGCCTTTTTTTTCATTTTCTTCTTTTTGCGCTGGCCTTAGAAAACACAGTTTTCTCTTCCCGCACTAAACATGACGATTATATTCATTAAAAAGCATTGTGTATACATTCTTTTATCATAACTCTGGTTTTAGTGGCCTATCAATCAAATTTTAAAACTGGTATATATATTGAAGTCTGAACTTTAACACAAGATGAAATGGAGACCCAGTGAGGCTGTATCTTGTTGCTATGCCAGATTAAATAGGGTCACGTGATTTGGAGGTGCCGCGCATTCGTCGGCCCCAGGGTTAATAATAACACTCGACTTCATTCTGTTACCAGGGTTTAACAATCAACCACCTGTGCTGAAATCGGAAACACAGGTGTGCTCATGCACAATCTGAGGCGTCGGTTGCTACTGACAACAAGAAACAAAGTCAGTCTGCGCTATGGGTTGGACCAGTTTTTAATGGGGAGGGGAGTAACACTATGCAACATATTCGGTTTTAGAATTTATATTCATTGTTCATATTAGCTACGCTCAAAGTGTTAATGCTAGCTTATTTTAATAAACAACAAGTGATGGAAAGTGATTATTTTAGGGAGGCCCAGTAGATGAACATGAGAAAATGAACTTGGACTATATTGATTTTGCATGTGTTTCTGCAGCGCTGCGAGCTTAGGAGAAAGAAGCTTCGGAGGGTTAAATGCGATAGTTTTTGCTAGAATCCTGCGGTTGATTTGATCATATGGGATCAGCTTCATGGCCTCAAAATTAAGCATGCTTAAAATAATTAATTAACATGTATGCATGAATGATCAAGCCACAGGAATAAATGGGCTGAGAGATGAGACTGGGAATTTGAGCTTGTTAACACCGGGAGAAGCAAGTATGAGCTGATCTGAAATACATGGAGCCTGGATTTAGCACTAATAGAACAAAAAACCAAGATGGCGCCGGTGTGTGGCTTGCAGTCTGTCACTGCCAGTGTTATGCTTGTTTGTATTGATTTTATTGACTATTGTAATAAATGCCAACTCTCTCTTGGTGTATGATCGCCAAACTGTACTGGATCTCTGACTTTCTGCCAAAGATTGGGAAAGTGGAACCAAGCTGGACATAAAACTTTGCCCCCGCTACTATCGGAGATGTAGTTCGTGTTCCAGCTCCACCACTCCAGCATAAGTGCCGTCGCTGGGGTCGCCGGGGTGGCTGCCTGGTGAAGCTGAAAGCTTCTTTAAGGTGCTCTGTTAAACCCTTATCCAGAAAACACAGAGCGGTGCCAACCTTGTGTTTCTCTCGGCGATCGTTGGAACCTGTTGGTACCTGGCTGGTACCTGCCATTGGCCTGGATGGGATGTTCCAACCCCCGAAAACCCTGCTCTCCTCGTCCCCGCCGGCGTGGTGTGAATCTGCGGAACCTGCGGCCTCTGTGTCGGGCTTCTAGGATGGCTAGCGACGGGGATCCGCCGCTTACCGCCAGGATTGGCCTGGTAAATGCTAGGTCCCTAGCGAACAAAACTTTTATCCTGAAGGATTTCTTCACATCCTGAGGACTGGATTTTCTCTGTGTGTGTGGCTGAGCACCGGTGAGTGCAGCACCTTCTCGGATCTTCTACCTGATGATTGCTGCTATTTTAATTCCCTGCGTTTGTTGGGCCAAGGAAGAGGAATAGCTACGATTTTTAAAAGTCATTTTAAATGTACAACCCCGTCGTTCACCAGCTTCGAACTGTCTGTGTTTGAGTTGGGCTGCTCCCGCACAGTGTTGTGTGCGGTGGTTTATCGGCCTCCAAAATACAATAAGGACTTTGTGAGTGACTTTGCTGACTTCTTGGCTGAATTCATGCCAAAATATGATCGTGTTCTTATTGTTGGGGATTTTAATATTCACGTGTGTTGTCCTGATATGCCCATGCCGAAGGGCTTTTTAAACCTTATTGATTCATTTAATCTGATGCAATGTGTGACCGGTCCCACACATGAACGTGGACACACACTTGGTCTTGTTTTATCTCATGGTTTTTCTTTTTTTAACATAGAGATTTGTGATGCTGTGTTTTCTGACCACAGTCCTGTGATGTTTGAAGTTCCTCTTGCCTGTGCCTCAGTTAAACCTCGCGCTGCTGCTCAGCGCTGTCGTGTTTTTAACTCCTCCACTGCTGAGCACTTTTCAACAGTTTTTAACCAGATCTGTAAGATCCCGGATTTTTTATGCAGCCAGACTGAGGAACTGAGCTCATGGTTTTATTCCACCTGTCAGACTGCTTTGGACGCTGTCGCTCCATTAAAAACCAGACTGCCTAAAGCTAAATCTGAGTCCTGGCTGAACGACATGACCCGAGCTGTCAGACGCGACTGCCGTCGAGCTGAGCGCAAGTGGAAAAAGGACAAACTACAAGTGTCATTCCAGATGCTGAAGGACTGTTGGCGTCAATATATAAAAAACTGTAAAAGATGCCAAAAGAAAACACTTATCTGACATTATTCTGTCAAACTGTCACAACCCGCGTGTTTTATTTAAAACTATTAACTCTGTTCTTAGTGCACCACATACTGACTGTATCGAGCCCTCATCAGAAGCCTGTCAAAATTTTTACACTTCTTTATTAAGAAGGTCTCCTCCACAAGGGCTCAAATCTCTCCTTGTGCTGTTCTTGAGCTGGTAAACCATAGTCTGATGTCAGGTGTTGTCCCTAAAGATTTTAAACATGCAGTAGTCAAACCCCTGATTAAAAAACCTGCTCTTGATCCTACGGTTCTTGCAAATTACAGGCCTATCTCCAAACTACCTTTTCTTTCCAAAATTCTTGAAAAGATAGTTTACAGCCAAATAATGGCCTCCCTGGAAAAGCAAAATGTGTTAGAGGTTTTCCAGTCTGGTGTTAAACCCTTTCATAGCACCGAATCAGCCCTTTTAAAAGTTTTTAATGATATATTTTTAGCTACTGATGCTGGGGTGTTGTTCTTGTGCTTTTAGATTTGACAGCTGCGTTTGATACAGTGGATCATGCCATTTTACTCTCTTGTTTGGAGCACTGGGTGGGCATTAGGGGCACAGCACTGGAGTGGTTCAGGTCCTACTTGGCGGGGCGAACTTTCTGTGTCAGTCTCGGTGGCCATGTGTCGTCCTCTGCTACGCTCTTGTGTGGTGTCCCACAGGGCTCAGTTCTAGGCCCCCTCCTCTTCTCTTTATATCTGCTTCCTCTTGGTTCCGTACTGAGAAAGCACGGCATTGCTTTCCACTTTTATGCTGATGACTGTCAGATCTATGTCCCTCTAAAGAAAAAAGGCAGATACCTCACACAGCCATTACTCCAGTGTCTCGATGACATTAAGGCTTGGATGTCTGTTAACTTTTTAAAATTCAATGATAAAAAGACAGAGGTGATGGTTTTTGGTAGCCCCACTGAGACCCCCAATGTGTATTTAGATACCTTGGCCCAGTATTTAAGCCAACTGTCACAAACCTGGGGGTCAAAATGGACTGTGAACTGAAGCTTGACAGTCAGATTAAGGCAGTGGTAAAATCAAGCTTCTTTCAGCTCAGGCAGCTGGCAAAAATAAAGCCAATTCTTTCACGGCAGCACTTTGAGACAGTGATCCACGCCTTTGTTAGCACTCGGCTGGATTACTGTAATGCACTTTATATTGGGGTCAGTGCTTCTTATATTACTCATCTACAGATGGTGCAAAATGCTGCAGCTCGTCTTTTAACTGACATGAAAGTTTGAGCACATTTCCCCGGTTTTAGCTTCACTTCACTGGCTGCCTATTTCTTTTAGGATTCATTTTAAAATTTTTATATTTGCTTTTAAAGCTCTCCATGGCCTAGTCCCATCTTATCTCTCTGAGCTGCTACAGCCTTGTACACCCACCCACTCTCTCAGGTCAGCTGCTCCTGCATGTATCCAGGCCTGGGCGTAAACTTAGAGGAGATCGTGCTTTTGCTGTAGCAGCTCCCAAACTGTGGAACGATCTCCCTTTAGACATCAGACAGGCCTCTCCTCTGCCTGTTTCTAAGTCACTCCTGAAAACCACCTCTTTACCCTGACCTTTGACACCACGTGAGATGTTGGTTTTAGTTTTAGTTTTTTTCAGTTTTTTTTAGTTGATTCTATGCTGTTTTATCTTGTTTTCTTTTTTAATACAGGGCTGTTTTAATTTCTATGTATTACGTGTTTTATTTATTTATTTTTGCTGTTTTCTGTTATTCTATTGTTTTAACTTATTTTCTGTACAGCACTTTGGTCCTGTGCTGGCTATGTTAAAGTGTTTTATGAATAAAATTGGACTGGAAAAATACAGCCAAAATTAGATGACCGCTAAATAATAAAAATAGAAAATGTGAGACCACAGATCTTCCTTATTTAACTTATACATAAGCTTCATTTTATTCTTTGTGATTTCTGCTTGTTTGAGTCTAAAAAAACATTCTTTAAGTCTGGAAATAAAGCTTTGTTTTAAAAAGGTGTCCAAATATCCCACCTGGTGCCTCCTGCTAGAGGACACTGGTAAAATGTGGTGTTATCCAATCAGATGATCAGGAGCTGTCCTTACCTGTATAGACGAAGCGTCCCGGCGCTCCTTTACAGAACTGTTTGGACTTGTAGGACAGCGTGACCTCGACGACTCCGGGGATGTGCCGGGGCGGAGTCTGGACTCGGATAGCATGAGGGGTTATCAGCTGGAGAGAGAAATAATAAGAGTCATCGTTGTTGTATTGACACACACAATACACAAAGTTTGCTATATCGATCAATTATCCAACTGATCGGAAGGGTATTACCTCGCTCCACACCAACATGGTGCCAAAGACGACCTGAAGGCCATCGAAGAAGTTGTCGCCAATGAGGATGACGGTGGCGCCGCCCGTCGTCCACCCCTCGCTGGGACTGATGGCTTTAATGCAGGGAGTGGCTGCTGGACGAGAGACACCAAGAGACACAGAGGGAGAGAGAGAGAGACAGAAGTGTTAGCGTCTCATTAACTGAAGCTGCAGTTCCTCTAGTGTCCAGCAGGGAATCATTGCCACAGAGTTCCATGTTAAAACTTTACAGCACAAATGAACCACAGATGCTCAGAAAGCAGAGGACTGGAGCCCTGATTGGCTTTTATTAGGAATCCCAGTGTGAGCCACAGCCAATCAGAGAAGAGAAACTTGCTAAATTTCAACTCCTGAACAGCAGCCTTCGCACACATTATTTCAACATCCTGCATCAAAACATCCACATTTTAAACCAGCGCTGCGGGCCGGTCTGTGAACACTCAGTCTCTTTCATGACCTCTCGGAGGGGTCCAGGCCCACAGGTTGAGCTACATTACTACAGTACTGAAGGTCACACACACACACACACACACACACACGTAATGTTAATTGGGTCGTGGCTTTTATCCGCTTTAGCTTAGTTCACTCCAATAACACACACACACACATGCACACACTCAGACAGACACACACACACACACACACACACACACACACACACACACACACACACACACACACACACACACACGCACTCAGACACACTCAGGCACACACATATTCAGCCGGTAATGACTACTTCTCTCGTCTTTCAAGTGCGGCTGCAGATTAATTATAAAGTGAAATGAAAGTACCGTGTGTGTGTGTGTGTGTGTGTGTGTGTGTGTGTGTGTGTGTGTGTGTGTGTGTGTGAGAGAGAGAGAGAGAGAGAGAGGTAGGGCAGTTAATCTCATCACTTGATGACTTGAAATGGCATTATAGCACCTGACCTCTATTCTATTCTATTCTATTCGATTCTGTGAGCTGGCGTCAGGTGCAGACTTTCTGTGACGCTCCTGCGCTGTCGCTTCATGTTTTAGAAATAGAAAAATAAATCTGTTATAAAGTGACCCAAACACACAGCAGCAACATTACTGACCATCACACCCTGAGAGTCACACACTGTCGCCGGGCTGTTCTGTCATCAGGGATGAGGGTGTGTTTCTAACACGCGTGTGTTTCACTCATCTGCAGTCGAGTCCACCTGGTCCTGAGTTTCCGCTGTATTCTCAGGAAACCGATCTAATATTTAAACACACGTCTGTTCATAGAGCAACACAATGAGTGAACTCCGGCGGTGTTTTACTTTAGACATGGAGAACATGGTGCATGGACGACGACTTCCTGTGTGAGACGGTGGATCTGAGGTGGAGTGGGTGGCTGGGTGAACTCGCAGGTTTGAAAGCCTTCACGGCACTGAGGTAAGTGTGCAGAAATAACCGAGCGCAGAGCTGAAAATGAGCGAGAGCTCAAACCCACGGGACTTCCCCTCGCTTTGACTGGGAGGGGTGGTTTCCATGGTAACTGTCTTTAATTAGGAGGGCAATTAAAGAGGTTGAACGGCCCGCGAAAAGACACTCAGTCACACACATGCACGCATAGACACACACTGTCCTCTCTGGGGACCCCGAAGCGTCTGGTCTTCCTACCCACAATCCACTAGGCTGATTTCTCTGCAAAGAGCAAATTACACTCGTCTCTCTGCAACTGTCGGATCTCCTACACCAGTCAGACCAGTGACAGAGCTCTCAGTACAGGAGCTGACTGTGATTGGTGGACTCTGAAACTCTGACAGGAAGTTCTCCTTTGAGCACGCCCAGCCTGTCGCCATGTTTGGATGAGAGCTTGTTCATCAGCTCCACTATCTGAGTGAGGGGTGCAAAAAAGAGTAAAAAGAAGCGTACCCTCAGACGGGTCCAGTCTCCGCGCCCGGCGGCCATGTTTGGAGTTGTTGTGCACGAACATGTTGTCGGAGACGGCGAGAACGTGACCATCCACATTCACCGTCGTTGACACAACCACCTGCAGAGACACAGCCAAAAACATTTAATCATGACAGCGGGAAAAGAACAGAAACACTGGTGATGTCACACTCAGTGTTGGGGAGTAATAAGATAAGATAAGATAAGATAACTCTTTATTGTCATTGCACAGTAATACATAGTACAATAGTACAATGAAATTGGAAAACTGTCCTACGTCGGCACTACATATAACACAACACGACACGATACGACACATCACAACTCAACACAAACAACACAACACAGTATAATAACTTAGTAATAAAAAAGAAGAATAAGTGTATTTGTATTGCACACTGTTATTATTGCACATTAATTATTATTGCACCTTGTTATAAATATAAATATTATTATTATTACTGTTTTTACCGTTGTTACCTCCCCTCCCAAAAAGTCCAGGTAGGTAGCCAGTCAGGTCAGCTATTTGCATTGATTAGGGCTATTGCCCTGTTGTAAAAGCTGTCCTTGAGTCTATTTGTTCGGGACCTCAGCAGCCTGAACCTCCTGCCAGACGGCAGCAGCTTAAACACCGTTACGTATTTAAAATACAAAATATGAGTAACTGTATTTCGTTACAGTTACCATTTAAAAAGGTGGTATTCAGAATACAGTTACTTTGTTGAAATAAATGGATTACACAGCGGTATTTTCCTGTTTCATATGTTCAGCTATGCCCTCTCTATTTTTGGTTTCCACGCCGGTGGAAACCCAAACAAAACACACATTAAGAGGCTCTAATGTCCGTGTCTCAATCTCACGTCTCATAATGACGTGAAGACATATTTTTAAAAATTATTTAATATGAAGGCAATAGGCAGAGTGTTACAGGCATCACCCTAAAGAATGGAGCCTGATGGGCAGTGTAGTCCGTGCTGCAGGGAGAATGGACTACCATACCCGTTATGTGTCTGTGAGCGAGGGAGGGAGAAAAAGGAAAAGTACGAGCTGTCACCGAGCAGAAACAGGAGCTGGAAGCATGTAAATATAATAATAACCACTGCAGCCAAGAAGAGTGCCTGACGAGCCCAGCTGTAAGTAAGCTATTAAGACTCGACTGTACACCGTGTTCGTGTTTTCCTCTGAAACAATAAGTTCCGTTGGAGCAGCCTTTCAATGCCTCTCTCTGTCTCTCGCTAGCAAAGTTGACCCAGACAACAAAGTAAAGCTAGTTTTCAGCTACGAGCCCGACACGAACCCGACGTATTAGCCAGAGGTCCCTTTACTACGGTTCGGAGCCGTGGACCTGTTTTATATACGCGCGGAATAGTTTTCTATACGAGATCGCTGCAAAAAGTGCAGCCTTACCTAATGTCCACCTACTGTTACTCATTTATATTAAGATTTAAACATCTAGTTGGTATTGGTATGGAGAGTAACCTTCAGTAATAGTAATAAATCACACAGCAATAGTTCATTCATGTAGTTGTAAAAAAGCATGATAATATATTAAGTAATCCAAAGTATTCAGAATACGTTACTCTCATTGAGTAACGTAACGGAATACGTTACAAAATACATTTTGGGGCATGTAATCTGTAATCTGTAGTGGAATACATTTTAATAGTAACCTTCCCAACACTGGTCACACTGATGATGTCACCGTCAGACGTTATTTCCTCTTTAATTAAAGGCTTCTAAAACAAAATTAAGATTTCATAATGAGGACGTTCCTGTGGAAACAAACTGTAAACTTTATGCTTTGATATTTCTTTGACCTCTGCGGTTCCCTTTGACCTCTGACCTGATGAAAGTTTGTGGAACACTCTAAACGAGCTGCAAACAGGATGAGTTTAAACACAGGAAATAAAATGATGTGACAAATGTAAAAAGGTTCATTGTCTGAAGCCCCGCCTTCTTTATGATGTCACTGCCAGGTGCCAGGTTGTGGCCATTCATCATCTGTGGCTGGTTGCCGTGGCGAGGTTGTTGCCGTTGATCCATGGCGACGGAGCAGAAGGTCATGCTGAGAGCGAGTAGAAGTGTCCTCTGTCGCCACAGTGGCTAACCAGCACATCCTTCACCCTGCTGTCACCACGACAACCACACACGAGTACACACCTGACTTCACCTGTCTCCGTCCTCCTCTCTCTCCTCCTGCGGCTCGCTTGGCCCGTCTCCCCCCTCCCCGCTGCTTTAAGTGGACTTAACATCCTGTCAGAGTGGCCAGCGCGGCGTGGCGGCGAGTGTGTGTGTGTTACTGTGTGTGTGTGTGTGTGTGTGTGCGCGTGTGTGAAGCTGTGAGACAATGAGCAGACGGAGGAGAGAAGCAGTTTTCTCGAATGACATGTCTCCTCTCTTTCAGCAGCAGCGAAGCTTCGTGAGTAAAATCTGTGGCAGCTGGATAGTGTAGTGATAAGACCACACACCTTTGGAGTGGAAGCTGCAAGTTTGATTCCATCCCAGTATCCAGTAAGGGTCCTGGGTAGGCCCCCCCATGCCAAACACCAAGCCCTGGAAGGGCGCGGCTATGTCTGCAGCTCGGACATGACACACTTCTCTGTATGATTGTGTATGTTATCAATAAAGCTTGTTTCTTTCTTCTTGAGTGAATATCACCTGCTCTGCAAGCTGATTGGCTGGTCAGGTGGACAGTAGGTGTAGGGCATCTCATTTCTGTAAAAACACATCTGTGGGATGAAGCTGCATCACGCAGAGCTTTCTGAAGCTTTGAAGCTTAAACATTAGCAGGCTTCTCAGACTCCTTGGATACCCCGTTACTACGATAACCTCACAGTAGCCATATTAGCAGACAGTTCGCAGCTAAACCCACCTGTCAGTCAAAGAGGCCACGCCCCTAATACTGCAAACAGGCAAGTTATAAAACATCTTCCCCCCTGCAGGTGTTACGAAGGTTTAAATCATCTATAGAGACCGAACCAGAGGTTGTTTCTCAATATGCATACTTGCATGTACTCGTGTGTACTTGTCTGGGCTTGTTGAAGCCAAGTATCCCAGAATGCATTTCATCCAAAACTGAAAATCAGAGAGACTTTATTAAGCCCAGAGGGAAAGTGGCAATACTGGATGAGAGTGGCAAAGACTCTAAGTAAAGTTTTAAATATTACTTTTTCTGTATCACAACTTTAAAGATGTTTTTAGGTGAGAATGTAGACGTGTAAAGTTAAATATCGTTTATCGAGACGTTGCCCGTTTGCAAAAGTGCTCCAACATTTTCAGAGATGTCAACTGACCGGGAGGTCGAGGCTCATGAGAAACGCCTGAATCACGGCACTCGCTTTTAACCCCTGCAGGCTTTCGCCACCCAGTGGAAGTTAAGCATGAGATAAAATTCACTTTGATGATCCATGGTTCATGTTTGGCTTATTTCAGTGTTTTATTTGTTCCTGAGCAAGTTACTTTGATTAAAGTTCAGCTTTATAACTGCATCGTTGTATTTAACTTTAATGTCTCACTGGAGAGCTGCCAGTATATTTGGAAATCAATCTTTTGCCCATCTTTATTCTCTGGTGTAAAAATGTGCTGTTCTTATTTTAGCTGACTCTGAGTTAACACTAACATAATAAATATTTTCATCCAGTACACTGTTGTTCCGAATGCAGCATTCTCCTGGACTCCCTCGTGAACTTACGAGGTAGGAACTAGCGCACTTGCTTACTGAGTAATGGCCGGTTTGTGTATCAGCCATGTACATGTACTGACTGACTGCTGCCTCTGCTGGATGTGAGAGGAACTGCAGGTTTGAAGTTCTTGGTCCCACAGACTGAGCTGGTGTAACCGACAACAGGCTGCTGGTGTTGTCTTGTTGTTTCTGGGTTCGTGTGATTGGCAGTGAACACCTGTACACCTGTGATATGACAGGTGAACAGGTAACTGCAATGAAGGAGACGCTATGTGAACCTGACATTTCTTAGGGCTGTACTGACAAGGTGTAGCAACAGTTTGACAACCCTCGGAGTATGTGGCAGGGACTAAACATGATCACAGACTTTAGAGGGAAAACCAGCACACCGCAGACCACGGCCTCTCTGTGTGAGGATCTAAACGTATTCTACGCTAGATTCGACACAGCGAACACCACGAGACCGGACAGTGTGCGCACCGCGGATGACGTCAGTGCGCACACTGTGTCTGAGGAGGATGTGCGGAAGTGCTTCAGGAGGGTGAACGCACGCAAAGCTACTGGTCCGGACGGGATTCCCGGCCGCGTCCTCAAGTCATGCGCGGCTCAGCTGGCTGGAGTGTTTACACACATCTTCAACCTTTCCCTCTCTCTGTCTGTAGTCCCAGCCTGCTTCAAAATGGCCACCATCGTCCCTGTACCCAAATCCTCCACCATCTCCTCATTGAACGACTGGCGACCCGTAGCCCTGACCCCCATCGTGAGCAAATGCTTCGAGAAGCTGGTCAGGGACTTCATCTGCTCTGCACTACCCGACTCACTGGACCCTCTACAGTTCGCATACCGCCACAACAGGTCCACTGATGATGCCATAGCCCTGACACTCCATGCTGCCCTGTCACACCTGGAGAAGAGAGACACGTATGTGAGAATGCTGTTTGTAGATTACAGCTCAGCATTCAACACCATCGTTCCCTCGAAGCTGGACAGGAAACTGCAGGATCTAGGACTGAGCAGCTCCCTCTGCAGCTGGATCCTTAACTTCCTGTCTGACAGACGCCAAGTGGTCAGACTGGGCAGCACCACCTCATCCCCCATCACACTGAACACTGGTGCTCCACAGGGGTGTGTACTGAGCCCTCTCCTGTACTCACTCTACACCTACGACTGCACGGCCACTAGAAACTCCAACATCATTGTGAAGTTTGCGGACGACACTACAGTGGTGGGTCTTATTACCAACGGTGATGAGACGGCCTACAGGGAGGAGGTCAGCGCCCTGACCCACTGGTGTCAAGACAACCATCTCACCCTCAATGTCGCAAAGACAAAGGAGTTGATAGTGGACTTCCGGAGGTGCAGAGGAGTACACACCCCCATCACCATCAACGGCGCCGCTGTGGAGAGAGTGAGCAGCTTCCGCTTCCTTGGTGTACATCTGGCTGAGGATCTTACGTGGTCAGTACACATAAACAAAACAGTGAAGAAGGCGCAGCAGCGCCTCTTCTTTCTCAGGAGACTGAAAAGATTCGGCATGAGCCCCCGCATCCTCAGGACCTTCTATCGCTGTGCCATTGAGAGCATCCTCACTGGATGCATCACCACCTGGTACGGCAACAGCACCGCTCACAACCGCAAAGCTCTCCAGAGAGTAGTGCGGTGCTCTGAACGGATAATTGGAGGTGAGCTTCCCTCCCTCCAAGACATCTACAGGAAGCGGTGCCTGAGGAAAGCGGGGAGGATCATCAAGGACTCCAGTCACCCCAGCCATAAACTGTTCAGACTACTTCCATCAGGAAGGAAGTTCTGCAGCATCCGGTCCCGTACCAGCAGACTGAGAGACAGCTTTTTCCATCAGGCCATCAGACTGCTGAACACTTCATAGACACCTCACCCTCACTACTGGAACTTCAACATTATGCACTCCATACTGTACATTAATGCCACTGTTTTGCACATACCAACCTCTGTATATTTTATATATCTTATTTTATTGTTTACTCTATTTCATTTGTAAAATATGTATATACAC
>NC_086234.1:0-50000 GCF_036321145.2 Pelmatolapia mariae | reverse complement strand
GTGTATATATATATGTATATATGTATATATATATATATGTGTATATATATATGTATATATGTATATATATATATATGTGTATATATATATGTATATATGTATATATATATATATGTGTATATATATATGTATATATGTATATATATATGTATGTGTATATGTGCATACATATATATATATATATATATATATATATATATATATATATATATATATATATATATATATATATATATATATATATATATATATATATATATATATATGTGTATACATACATGTGCACACACACATACATATATGTATGTGTGTATGCACATGTATGTATACACACACACATACATATATGTATGTGTGTGTGTATACATACATGTGCATACACACATACATATATGTATGTGTGTATATGTATATATATGTATGTGTGTATATGTATATATATGTATGTGTGTATATGTATATATATGTATGTGTGTATATGTGTGTATATGTATGTATGTGTGTATATGTGTGTATATGTATGTATGTGTGTATATGTGTGTATATGTATGTATGTGTGTATATGTGTGTATATGTATGTATGTGTGTATATGTGTATGTATGTGTGTATATGTATGTATGTGTGTATATGTGTGTATATGTATGTGTGTATATGTGTGTATATGTATGTATGTGTGTATATGTGTGTATATGTATGTATGTGTGTATATGTGTGTATATGTATGTATGTGTGTATATGTGTGTATATGTATGTATGTGTGTATATGTGTGTATATGTATGTATGTGTGTATATGTGTGTATATGTATGTATGTGTGTATATGTGTGTATATGTATGTATGTGTGTATATGTGTGTATATGTATGTATGTGTGTATATGTGTGTATATGTATGTATGTGTGTATATGTGTGTATATGTATGTATGTGTGTATATGTGTGTATATGTATGTATGTGTGTATATGTGTGTATATGTATGTATGTGTGTATATGTGTGTATATGTATGTATGTGTGTATATGTGTGTATATGTGTGTATATGTATGTATGTGTGTATATGTGTGTATATATGTGATGGGTTAGACATGGTCATCGTAAAAAAGACCTTGGATTGTATAATCAAACCTCTCTGTTATATTTTTAATCTCTCATTTTATACGGGTGTATTTCCTGACCGAATGAAAGTGGCAAAAGTTATCCCTCTTTACAAATCAGGAGACAGACATAGTTTTAATAATTATAGACCAGTATCATTGCTATCACAGTTTTCTAAAGTGCTTGAAAAACTCTTTGCACAAAGATTTGATAGTTTCATTGAAAAACATCAACTGTTAAGTGAAAGTCAGTACGGATTTCGACGGAACAGATCAACAGCAATAGCATTAATGAATACTATTGAAGACATTTCATTAGCAACACATAATAACAAATATACTATAGGGGTATTCATTGATTTAAAGAAGCTTTTGACACTCTGCAACACTCCATCTTGATTTCTAAGTTAAGTACTTATGGTGTGAGAAGAATAGTATTGAACTGGTTAAGCAGTTATTTAGATAATAGGTTTCAGTATGTGCAGTGTTTAGGCAATTCATCTGATAGAATGAAAAGAGAATGTGGGGTCCCTCAAGGTTCTGTTTTAGGACCAAAACTTTTTAATTTATATATAAACGACATTTGTGATGTGTCAAAAATGTTAAATTTTGTTTTGTTTGCAGACGATACAAATTTTTATTGTTCCGGAGAAAACTTGAAAGAATTGGCTAAAATTATGTTTATTGAAATGAAAAAAATCCAAAAATGGTTTGATGTAAATAAGTTATCGCTGAATTTGGAAAAAACAAAGTTTATGATATTCAGAAACCGTGTAAAGGAGGAAGAGAATAGTATTATCTATAGAGGGAGTATTAATTGAAAGAGTTACAGAATTGCGTTTTCTGGGTGTAATAGTGGATGACAAGTTAACATGGAAATCTCATATTGAACATGTTAAAAAAAAGTTGGCTAAAAGTATTTATATCCTGGGTAATCTAAGATATATATTAGATTACAAGACAATGTGAATAATATATTTCTCATTGTTTCTACCCTATCTGAGTTATTGTGTTGAAGTATGGGGGAATACATACGTGACTAATATGAAACCATTATATTTATTACAGAAGAGAGCGCTTCAAATTATGCATAATGTTAAATATAGAGAACACACTAATAGTTTGTTTATAAAATCGAAATTATTAAAACTAGAAGATATAGTGAAATTACAGACATTAATTATTATGTTTAGGGCAAAAAATAAAACACTACCTCTTAAGTTACAAAGTTTATTTGTATTGTGTTCAGAAAATGGGGACGGCAGAAGGAAGTTTTATTTTAAGCATCGGTTTGCTCGAACCACACAAAGGCAAATGTGTCCAACACTCATAGGCATAAGAAACTGGAACTCTCTCAATGATCATCTTAAGTGTTGTACAAATGTTTCTCAATTTAAAATCTGCTATAAGAATAAAATGATAAACCAGTATGAAGAAGTTTAAAATAACAGAATTTAATTGTAGAAAAATTATCCTTTTAGTTTGATATTTAGTGGTATTGCTCATTGTTGAGTATATTGTTCTGTTTGGTTTGGTTTGTTTTGTTATGTGCAGAATATTTTCAGAGTGTAATTTTGGTTGCCTACTTGTATTGTCACAGATAGGGGGCAGGTGTCATAAGAATTTATTCTTCTTCCTGCTCCTTTTCATGCATGGAAACAGTGTTACTTTAATTGAAAGGAAGGTTGTGTATGGGAAATGAATTACTGCTGTACCATGTGTGAAACAAAAAATAAATAAAATAAATAAATAAATATATATATATACACATATATACATATATATATATATATATATATATATACACATATATATATATATACACATATATACATATATATATATATATATATATATATATATATATATATATATATATATATATATATATATACATATATATATATATATATATATACATATATGTGTGTGTGTGTGTGTGTGTGTGTATATATATATATATATATATATATATATATATATATATATATATATATATATATATATATATAAAAACACCCAGCACGCCCCTGCGGGTGGTTTATCCTTCAAGCTCGGGTCCTCTACCAGAGGCCTGGGAGCTTGAGGGTCCTGCGCAGTATCTTAGCTGTTCCCAGGACTGCGCTCTTCTGGACAGAGATCTCCGATGTTGTTCCCGGGATCTGCTGGAGCCACTCGCCTAGCTTGGGAGTCACCGCACCTAGTGCTCCGGACCACCGTTACCTTCACCCTCCACATCCTCTCGAGCTCTTCTCTGAGCCCTTGGTATTTCTCCAGCTTCTCGTGTTCCTTCTTCCTGATATTGCTGTCATTTGGAACCGCTACATCGATCACTACAGCCGTCTTCTTCTGTTTGTCTACCACCACTATGTCCGATTGGTTAGCCACCACCATTTTGTCCGTCTGTATCTGGAAGTCCCACAGGATCTTAGCTCGGTCATTCTCCATCACCCTTGGGGGCGTCTCCCATTTTGACCTCGGGACTTCCAGGTTATATTCGGCACAGATGTTCCTGTACACTATGCCGGCCACTTGGTTATGGCGTTCCATGTATGCCTTGCCTGCTAGCATCTTGCACCCCCCTGTTATGTGCTGGATTGTCTCTGGGGCATCTTTACACAGCCTGCACCTGGGGTCTTGCCTTGTGTGATAGACCCCAGCCTCTATGGATCTTGTACTCAGAGCTTGTTCTTGTGCTGCCATGATTAGTGCCTCCGTGCTGTCTTTCAGTCCAGCTTTGTCCAGCCACTGGTAGGATTTCTGGATATCAGCCACCTCCTCTATCTGCCGGTGGTACATACCGTGCAGGGGCCTGTCCTTCCATGATGGTTCCTCGCCTTCCTCCTCTTTCTTGGGTTTCTGCTGCCTGAGGTATTCACTGAGCACGCTGTCAGTTGGGGCCTTCTTCGTGATGTATTCATGGATGTTTCTTGTCTCATCCTGGACTGTGGTGCTGACACTCACCAGTCCCCGGCCCCCTTCCTTCCGCTTAGCGTACAGCCTCAGGGTGCTGGACTTGGGGTGAAACCCTCCATGCATGGTCAGGAGCTTTCTTGTCTTTATGTCAGTGGCTTCTATCTCCTCTTGTGGCCAGCTTATTACCCCAGCAGGGTACCTGATCACGGGCAGGGCGTAGGTGTTGATGGCCCGGATCTTGTTCTTACCGTTCAGCTGACTCCTCAGGACTTATCTGACCCTCTGCAGGTACTTGGTGGTTGCAGCTTTCCTAGCGTCCTCTTCATGGTTCCCATTCACCTGCGGGTTAGGGTTGAAGAAAAAAACCTGTCCCTCCCTAAGGAGGAACAGAGCGTGCACGGGCCATCAACCCCTGATGGTCTGCAGCCTCACATCCCTCTACCTCCATAATTGTTTTTAATTTTCAAGGTAAGTATTTTTCTTGCAGGTTTTTTCCTTTCAGGTAAGTATTTTTTTACAGGTTTTTCTTTGCAGGTAAGTATTATTTTAATTTTTACAGGCAAGTATTTTACTTCTCTTACAGGTTGTCATATTTCGTGTCCGTTACTTTGGCTTGTTTCCAATAAAGATTTTTAATTCCAATTTGCTTTCTGTTTTTTCTTTTCAAATTTAGTTAAAATTTATCTCTAATTGGAGTTTTTAATGAAAATCAATAAAAGGGTTAGGGGTTAGGGGGAGGAAAAGTGTTCCGGTCCCCGAAGGGACGCAGAGGTGCACGGTCCTTCCCTTGGGCCCTCCCGCTACTCCACTGCCTGTTACGGCCACCAGGCACTAGTCGCCGTCCCCGGTACCGTACAGGGATCCAATCCTGGTCCTCATCCAGGTAGACCATGTTTTGTGATTTTTGTTGTGTTGTTTTGTCTTGTCTGTGGTGAAGCCTTTGTTATGTAATAATAAAAAAATTGTTGTGTGGATGATGCAGCCTTTGGTATTATAGTTTAATAAAATTTGTTTGTTTGTTATTTATGAATGTAGGTATGAATGATAATGTATCTAATTAATAGTGCAAAAAAAGAAGAAAAACGAAAAGAACAAAAAAAGTGCTTTTTTTAATGAAAATAAAAAAATGTATTAATGTTTAATAAATTCAAAATAGGCCAATTAGTAGTGTGCCCGGGGCAACGTTTCGACGCAACAGGGTCTTCTTCAGGCCAGGGCACACACTGTACAAACTGAAAAGCTGGCTGCTGTAAGCAGTCAGGAGATGTTGCTTGTTCGGCTGTCAGGGCAAGAATGAGGGTGTTAAGCACTCCTCCCCTTATATAGCCTCTGTTAAACTAAACTGAAAATCCAGTTTTCAATGAACTGATGTTTTAACTTTTTTGCATCCTTTCCTATAATGATGAAAAAAACCCAAAAATGGAAAATGTGCCTATAATTGAATAACACAAAATTGTTTTTAATGTTTTTTAATAGTTTTTAAGTACCATAAATGTTTTAGATAAAACTTTGTTTTAAAGTGTTTTTAATATTTTATGAAGTGATTTGAAATATTTTTTTGGTGTTTTTAATTGGTTTTTTATTTTTTTTGTTATTTTTTGTGATAATTTTTGGTGTTTTTAATATTTTTAACATGTACTTTGCATGTTTCGAAGATAAACGATGATAGACATAACAATAACCAGAAAAAATAGTTTTAACTATTTACAAATAAATGTGAACAAATAGAAATGAAGTTTTTGATGTTTTTCAAGATATTTTATACTTTTTTTGTGTATTTTTTTGTGTATTTTTTTGATATGTTTTTTTGTAACAATGTTGTGTATTTTTCAATGTGTTTTAAAATAATGTTAGTGAACTATCAAACATAAGGGTTCCCCATGTGAGTCGGGGTTGGGGAATGAAAAGCAAAGACCCCTCTGGTTAGGGGAAATCAAAATTGGGAGCCCGGTCCCCGAAGCGGGCCGAGGTCCGATGCACAGACCATACCTGCTCCCATCTCAGGTGTCCAGGACCCATCAGCGAAGCTCCAAATGGGGTCCCATGGATCGGGTTAGAGAAGTGAGGGGAGGAGGGGTAGAGAGGAGTAGAAGGAAGTTAAGGTTAGGTCCTGTGTAAGAGCAGGCCCCCAGCAAGCTGGTGGCCTGAGATGCACGGTCCATCAATTTGGCTGGGTGGTGGTGTCCCTGCCCTGGTTCAAAAAATTGCCCTTCTCTAGGGTTATAGTGCACTTTTAGCATTCACTGGTCCGTTCGCGACGTTTTGGCATGTTTTTGCCTTCTTCAGGCTGACCCAGTGTGTCTTGTCTCTCTCTTTCTGTTTGGCTCTCTTTGCTTTTTATACTTTCATTAGCTCCTCGTACTTGTGCTTTTAGTTGAAAAATTCTTTCTTAGTTTTTGTGAAACATTACTTTGCATTTACTTGTTTTTCTTTTACTTTTCTGTTTTTCTTACTGTTTTTCTCTTTGTTTTTAACTTGTTTTTCTGTATTTCTTTTTTTTCATATGTTTGTTTTTGTCACTGTTTTTGTCTTTGTCTTTCACTTTTTTTTCTGTTTGTTTTCTTTCATGTCTCTGTTTTTCTTTATCTTTTAATGGCACCCCCTTCCTGTTTTGATATCCCATCCTTGTGTTCACTGGATTTATGTTTATGGCATCCCCGTCCTTTACATCCTTTGCTGTTGTTTCGTGCACGTTATTGTCTTTTTCTTTTCTCAGTGTTTTTGTGTTTGTTTTTCTTTGTTGTAGGTTCTTTTTTGTCTTTTTTTTTTGTTTTTGTGTTAGGGTTAGGGTTCGGGTTATGGGTTGGGGGAAATCAAGTTTGGGAGTACGGTCCCCAAAGGGGGCCGGGCTCCAGTGCACAGACCATACCTGCTCCCACCTCAGGTGTCCAGAACCCCCCAGCGAAGCTCCAAATGGGGTCCCACGGATGGGGTTAGACAAGTGAGGGGAGGAGGGGTAGAGAGGGGTAGAAGGAAGTTAGGATTAGGGCCCAACCGGGGGGGTGGGGTGATGCCCAGTCCTACTGTCCAATTAGGTGTTCGAGTGGTTAGGTTTAGGGCCGGGATTGGATTTTATCTAGGGGTCACTGAGGTTAAGTTTAGGGTCAGTTTCAGGGGTGGGATGCTCCCCAGGAAATTGTGGAAAGGGAGTGAGACACACAGTAACAATGGCAGCAATGACAATTGAAAACATTAGAATAATAACTATAAACATTCTGTGGGATCAATATCTCCTGAATCCCTTTTCGTTGAGTCCGTTTGGATAAACTGTATCCAGTTTAGCTATCCAAACTCTCTCCGCTCTCCTCCTCTGCTGCGTTGTCCACCTCGAGTTCACCTGGATAACTGTCGCTGTGACAGAATTCCAGCCATGTAATAAAAAGTGTTTCACCAGGTAGGTGTGAGTGTTCTTTTTCTGTGTAATATTGTACCTGTGTTGAGTGAATCTAGTCAGCAGTGTGTTACCTGTTTCTCCCACATACTGGATTCCACATCTCTTACATGCAATCAAATATATACAATTTTTGGACCTCGGGGTCCCTTTGCACAAAGACAGAAAAACAAAGCCATTAGAATGGCTGCGCACCAACCTACGATGCTGGAAAAATTGCCCCTGATCCCTGCGCCTAGGTACAGCGAGAGGCGAAATTTGGGCTCTAATGAGGAGATCACCTAGGTTCTTATGCCTCCTGAAAGCAGCAATTACCTTGTGATTGTGAAGTGTCTGTACATTCTGAGCTAGACTCTGGAAATTGTTTTTGATAGCCCTGACCAATTTGCAGGTGAAAGGAGCATACGTGATGACCACTGGAAGCAGAGGGGAAACGTCAATTGGTTTTGTATGGAGAAAGGAATTAAAGCAGCTCCTTAGGAAAGACCAACAGTACCCCCTAGTGGAGAGAGCAGAGAACAGGGTCTTAACAGCAGCTCCAAAATCAGACTTTTGTGTACAGATTCTGTGGAATCTTAACAGTTGGGATTTGACTATTCCCGCAAATGTGTGTTTAGGATGAAAGCTTGTTTTAAATAGGAGGGCATGAGTGTCTGTAGGTTTGAAAAAGACCTTTATGTCCAATTTGCGGTCATTCATGAAATTTGGGCCTTTAAAGGTGGTCGTGTCAAGAAAATCGATAGAGGTCTTACTGATGGTTGATTTAACCTTAATAGAAGCATTGTGGTCATTTAAAGTTTTCAGAAACCTCTCAAAATCCTGCTCAGAATGTTCCCAGACACCCCATATATCGTCCAGAAAGCGATAATAGTGCAGTGGCTTTTTGATACATTTATCCAGTGCAGCAGTCTCCCACTCTGCCATGAAGATGTTTGCATATGCTGGGGCAAACTTCTTCCCCATGGCCGTACCTTTGACTTGTAAATAGAAGTCACCATTGAATTCAAAATCGTTCCTTGTGAGATTTATTTCTAAAAGTTTTAGTAATTCTTTTTCTGGCCTTCTCTTATCCGGGTACCTTTGAAAGACTCTCTTAATGGAGTCTATGCCTTCACCAATGTCAATGTTTGTGTAAAGGCTGTCAATGTCTATGGAAAACAGGAAAGAATCGATAGGGACTTCTATTTGCTTCACTTTATCCACAAAATCATATGTATCTTTAATATAGCTCGTATGTTTTGTGGATAAAGGAGTCAGGAAATAATCCAGATACTCAGCTGTGTAGTAAGTCTCACTATCACAGTCTGAGACGATTGGTCGCCCTGGGGGCACCTGAAAGGGGACACTCCATTTCGCCGGATCCTTGTGGATCTTAGGCAGCATGTAAAAGAGCCTTCCCCTTGGCTCAGCGGAGCCCAGCAAGTAGTTCTTTTGTTTTAGATTTATAAATTTCTTTTCGTGTAAATTGTTAATGATTTTTTCCACCAGTGGTATTGTGTCGTGGTATATGGGTTTTTTTAATTTCAAATAATATGTTTTGTCATTTAATTGCCTGTAGCCTTCCTCCAAATACTGGTCCCTGTCCAAAATTACAACCGCGCTTCCTTTGTCTGCTGGTTTTATAATAATTTGCCTGTTTTCTTTTAATTCTGTTAGAGCCTTTGTCTCCTCTATTGTCAAATTAGATTTAATTCGCTCTACACGAAAGTGGTTTTGAAAATATTCATTATCTGCTTTGATCAAAGTAAGAATTTGGGGTGGAAGCTGAGCATTGGGCGGAGACCAGTATGATTTTGGAGTGAAGGGCTGAGATTGAGTCTCATTTTTATCTCCATAAAAGGCAGCCAATTTGATCCTCCTATGGTACTGCTGAATGTCATATTTGCACTGTAATTGTAAATTTTTGTTGTAGCCTTTTGTGGGGATAAAAGTCAGGCCTCTATTCAGTAGGGTCCGCTGAGCAGTGGAAGGATGGAATTTTTTAGACAAGTTCATAACACCGTCAACCACATGTAAATCACTTGACCCCTCCCGAGGTATCAGGCTTATGGGGACTCCCCATTTACATACATTTCCCATTGTTGTAACATTGCCTCTGAAGTTCCATATGACCAGTGAATGTCATCCTCCTCTGTGGTGAAAATGTCTGAGGTGAGGGCTGGAATGTGTTCTTTTAGTCCTGTAATGAAAGTGTTAAGGCACGTCAAAGTGTCCTTTTCCACCTCAGGAAGAGCAGAAGAAAAGTTAATCTCAGGCACATAAATGTCAGCCTCAGGGAATCTCTCCCGGGCTACTTTCAGGGCCCTTTTCAGTTCCAACACTGGCACATTTTTGTCTCTCTGGGACCTGTTATTAATGCCAAAGGACAGGATTAGTTTTGTCACCGGTGTGGCAATAGTGGCTTTCTCCAGGAGGTACTCTGCATGCCACCATTTGGCTCCCGGAAAGCCATCAATCTGCAAACTGTCAGCTGCAAAGGGAGGCAGTCTGCTAACATTAGAATCGCCGACGACGAGCCAGGGCTCCTTCACATGCAGGTGCCAGTCTCTCAACTTCCTGTATGTGTTAGGATGTCTGGTCGGCGTCCGCACCTGCTGTCCCGGTGAGGCTGGTGAAGGAGGAAGAGATGATGAAGAAGATGATGTTTCCTCTGCTGCTTGAAGCTGAAGTCGGGTTTGCACACAGGAAGTCAGTCTGGCTAAACCGCTGCGAGACGGGCCCGGGTGGGACACTGGTTGCGGTTTAGCCACTGTTATAGTGGTAACTCGCGTTGTCTTTTTGGGGGTGAATTCCCCCTGTGTGAGGTCCAGTACCTCAGTGTGCATCACCTCGCCAGATTGTGTTGGTTGGATGGAGGGAGAGCATGGCCGCTCCTGGGTTGGTGTCTCTGGGAGCGAGGCGGCGAATCTCAACGCTCTCTGCTCCTTCGGTGTAGCCAGATTGGCCTCTGCTGGTTGTGAAGATTCTGGAGGGGGGGAAGGTGTCAGTTCCCTCTCTTGTTCCTGCTCCCTCTCAGAAAAGGGCGACCAGTCTCCAGTTACGTGGTCCGTCATCGTTGCCGTCGTTGTTTTGGATGTTGTGCAAGGTGCCGGCGGGCCATGCACCTGCGCTGGAACAGTTATCATTCGGTCGGAGCCGGTCTGTATCGGGGCGGGCTGTGTGTTCTGAGCAGCAGGCTGTGTTATCTCATTAACGAGTTCAATAGTGTCCTGCTGCATCCGTCTCACACCCTCCCGTGTCTGTCGTGCAGGTGCCTTGGTGATGCTCACCTCCTCTGCTGCAGTGGCAGTCCTCAGGTCCCCCAGCTTGGCCACGATCTCAGCTCTGGCCTGTTCCAGAGAGTCAGGTTGGAGGCGGCGGCCCAGGTTCCTCTTGGCCCAGGACGTCGCTATATCGAACGGGCCTTCCCAGTCCTGTTTCGAAAACTCAGAGAGGGCCTTTAATTCCTCCTCTACGCTCTGAGTGTAATGTTGCCGGAGGATCACAATGGTTCTGTGGGCCCAATTATCAGCGTTTTCCTCAATCTTATTTTGTGTGTGTTTGGTAGGGACGGCAGGTTTAATAACAGTCTTTAAATTGTGTGTTATTTTGTTCAAAGAAGGGGGATAAACGTCACTAGTCACATTTTTCAAATGATGCACTGTCTTAATAAGTCTGTGAATAACACGCACCTTTGCAGAAAAGTCCGGATCATCTGAAATTATTTTGTTCATAGGAGGTCCAGCTCGCTCAGTTCGAGTGTGTCTCACATACCGATTGTCCCGAGCTGTTCTCCGTTCAAAGCGTTGGTCCCGTCCGGTCCGACTCCCTTGTCGCGCTGCATGGCGGCCTGCCGCCGGCCGTTCTCTCATCCGGTTCCGCTGTGGTGCGTGGAAAAAGTCTGGTCCGCCGCTGCGGTGGTCCCCTCTCACGGCCGCCGCATAGGTCCTCCGACCCTCTCGAGATGGATAGCTGCTGCGCCGAGGTGGTCGGCGTGCGTCCTCCTCAGCTCTCCAGCCGCGGTCTCCTCTCCAGCTCTCCTGGCGGGCTGCATAGCGGTCTGCTGCCGGCTGGGCTCTCCCCCGGTTCCGCTGTGGTGCGTGGAAAAAGCCTGGCTCACCGCTGCGGTGTTCCTCTCTCACGGCCGCCGCATAGGTCCTCCGACCTTCTCGAGATGGATAGTTGCTGCGCCGAGGTGGTCGGCGTGCGTCCTCCTCAGCTCTCCAGCCGCGGTCTCCTCTCCAGCTCTCCTGGCGCGCTGCATAGCGGTCTGCTGCCGGCTGGTTTCTCCCCCGGTTCCGCTGTGGTGCCTGGAAAAAGTCTGGCTCACCGCTGCGGTGGTCCTCCCTTCTGACCGCCGTGTAGGTCGTCCGACCCTCTCGAGATGGATAGCTGCTGCGGCGAGGTGGTCTGCGTGCGATCTCCTCAGCTCTCCAGCCGCGGTCTCCTCTCCGGCCCCTGCGTCGCCGAACGACGGTCCACTCCCCATCCGTAGCAAATGCGGGCATGGTTTTGTGTCCACTAATAGCTTTAGCTATCTCCACTGGTCACACTCTACCGTGTAGGTGATGCTAGGCAGCTCTATGCTAACGGATAACTCGTACTACTGATTTTGATCACTGAGCGATTTATTGTTGCTCAAAGTTGATAAGTCAATAAAAAACATGAACTATATACATACAATACAAGCCAAAGTCGCGACGTTTCGGTTCGCATGAACCTTCTTCAGGCTGGCTTGTGAAAAAAGCAATATTAGTAAGTCCAACAAGTGTCCGGAGCAGATTTCGTGCTGTCCGAGTAACGTCCATGAAAGTCTGCACGTGGGCAGGACCACACTGCCCATAATGCTCAGGGTGGTCGCGCTTCTGCAACCAATCAGTGGTCCATGCAGTGTACATTTCAAAGGACGCTGTGGCATCAGCGCCGTAAACGGTCGCACGCGCAGGTGCTGCGTTCACGGACCTCCGGAGAACAGGCTCTCAGGCGTCATATTGAAAAAAAACCTTACCCTTGAATATGGGTGTAGAACATGGCTGCACTCAGTCTTTTAAACACAGAGAGGTGATTGCATTCAGCCATAATTAAAATACTGTACAGTTCAACATTGTGGGAAGATATTCTCACAAAAAGGAGTCCAAACTGTCTGATCATGAGGTGTTTGCAGACAAATAATCCATCCAGTACAGTAAAATGTCACAATTAATATATACAGTGTATGATTGGTGTGAAGTGATGTAATGGTCCATTATCACAGATCAGAGATGTTAATTCAACCTGAAATTTACATAGGGGTTAAGGAACAGTCATGAAAACAGAAAGGAACAGGCATGTAATGCAGAAAATCCATATTTGACCTTATGACCCCTGAACCTTATACAGGTTTTAGAGTGGATACAATAATGTGTGTTTTTTGTGTTTTCCTATAGAGCATCACAGTGAGGGGTCCCAGAGAAACCCAAGCGGGCGGTCAGGCGGCTCGGGCCAGTTAGGGGAAATCAAGTTTGGGAGTACGGTCCCCAAAGGGGGCCGGGCTCCAGTGCACAGACCATACCTGCTCCCACCTCAGGTGTCCAGAACCCCCCAGCGAAGCTCCAAATGGGGTCCCACGGATGGGGTTAGACAAGTGAGGGGAGGAGGGGTAGAGAGGGGTAGAAGGAAGTTAGGATTAGGGCCCAACCGGGGGGGTGGGGTGATGCCCAGTCCTACTGTCCAATTAGGTGTTCGAGTGGTTAGGTTTAGGGCCGGGATTGGATTTTATCTAGGGGTCACTGAGGTTAAGTTTAGGGTCAGTTTCAGGGGTGGGATGCTCCCCAGGAAATTGTGGAAAGGGAGTGAGACACACAGTAACAATGGCAGCAATGACAATTGAAAACATTAGAATAATAACTATAAACATTCTGTGGGATCAATATCTCCTGAATCCCTTTTCGTTGAGTCCGTTTGGATAAACTGTATCCAGTTTAGCTATCCAAACTCTCTCCGCTCTCCTCCTCTGCTGCGTTGTCCACCTCGAGTTCACCTGGATAACTGTCGCTGTGACAGAATTCCAGCCATGTAATAAAAAGTGTTTCACCAGGTAGGTGTGAGTGTTCTTTTTCTGTGTAATATTGTACCTGTGTTGAGTGAATCTAGTCAGCAGTGTGTTACCTGTTTCTCCCACATACTGGATTCCACATCTCTTACATGCAATCAAATATATACAATTTTTGGACCTCGGGGTCCCTTTGCACAAAGACAGAAAAACAAAGCCATTAGAATGGCTGCGCACCAACCTACGATGCTGGAAAAATTGCCCCTGATCCCTGCGCCTAGGTACAGCGAGAGGCGAAATTTGGGCTCTAATGAGGAGATCACCTAGGTTCTTATGCCTCCTGAAAGCAGCAATTACCTTGTGATTGTGAAGTGTCTGTACATTCTGAGCTAGACTCTGGAAATTGTTTTTGATAGCCCTGACCAATTTGCAGGTGAAAGGAGCATACGTGATGACCACTGGAAGCAGAGGGGAAACGTCAATTGGTTTTGTATGGAGAAAGGAATTAAAGCAGCTCCTTAGGAAAGACCAACAGTACCCCCTAGTGGAGAGAGCAGAGAACAGGGTCTTAACAGCAGCTCCAAAATCAGACTTTTGTGTACAGATTCTGTGGAATCTTAACAGTTGGGATTTGACTATTCCCGCAAATGTGTGTTTAGGATGAAAGCTTGTTTTAAATAGGAGGGCATGAGTGTCTGTAGGTTTGAAAAAGACCTTTATGTCCAATTTGCGGTCATTCATGAAATTTGGGCCTTTAAAGGTGGTCGTGTCAAGAAAATCGATAGAGGTCTTACTGATGGTTGATTTAACCTTAATAGAAGCATTGTGGTCATTTAAAGTTTTCAGAAACCTCTCAAAATCCTGCTCAGAATGTTCCCAGACACCCCATATATCGTCCAGAAAGCGATAATAGTGCAGTGGCTTTTTGATACATTTATCCAGTGCAGCAGTCTCCCACTCTGCCATGAAGATGTTTGCATATGCTGGGGCAAACTTCTTCCCCATGGCCGTACCTTTGACTTGTAAATAGAAGTCACCATTGAATTCAAAATCGTTCCTTGTGAGATTTATTTCTAAAAGTTTTAGTAATTCTTTTTCTGGCCTTCTCTTATCCGGGTACCTTTGAAAGACTCTCTTAATGGAGTCTATGCCTTCACCAATGTCAATGTTTGTGTAAAGGCTGTCAATGTCTATGGAAAACAGGAAAGAATCGATAGGGACTTCTATTTGCTTCACTTTATCCACAAAATCATATGTATCTTTAATATAGCTCGTATGTTTTGTGGATAAAGGAGTCAGGAAATAATCCAGATACTCAGCTGTGTAGTAAGTCTCACTATCACAGTCTGAGACGATTGGTCGCCCTGGGGGCACCTGAAAGGGGACACTCCATTTCGCCGGATCCTTGTGGATCTTAGGCAGCATGTAAAAGAGCCTTCCCCTTGGCTCAGCGGAGCCCAGCAAGTAGTTCTTTTGTTTTAGATTTATAAATTTCTTTTCGTGTAAATTGTTAATGATTTTTTCCACCAGTGGTATTGTGTCGTGGTATATGGGTTTTTTTAATTTCAAATAATATGTTTTGTCATTTAATTGCCTGTAGCCTTCCTCCAAATACTGGTCCCTGTCCAAAATTACAACCGCGCTTCCTTTGTCTGCTGGTTTTATAATAATTTGCCTGTTTTCTTTTAATTCTGTTAGAGCCTTTGTCTCCTCTATTGTCAAATTAGATTTAATTCGCTCTACACGAAAGTGGTTTTGAAAATATTCATTATCTGCTTTGATCAAAGTAAGAATTTGGGGTGGAAGCTGAGCATTGGGCGGAGACCAGTATGATTTTGGAGTGAAGGGCTGAGATTGAGTCTCATTTTTATCTCCATAAAAGGCAGCCAATTTGATCCTCCTATGGTACTGCTGAATGTCATATTTGCACTGTAATTGTAAATTTTTGTTGTAGCCTTTTGTGGGGATAAAAGTCAGGCCTCTATTCAGTAGGGTCCGCTGAGCAGTGGAAGGATGGAATTTTTTAGACAAGTTCATAACACCGTCAACCACATGTAAATCACTTGACCCCTCCCGAGGTATCAGGCTTATGGGGACTCCCCATTTACATACATTTCCCATTGTTGTAACATTGCCTCTGAAGTTCCATATGACCAGTGAATGTCATCCTCCTCTGTGGTGAAAATGTCTGAGGTGAGGGCTGGAATGTGTTCTTTTAGTCCTGTAATGAAAGTGTTAAGGCACGTCAAAGTGTCCTTTTCCACCTCAGGAAGAGCAGAAGAAAAGTTAATCTCAGGCACATAAATGTCAGCCTCAGGGAATCTCTCCCGGGCTACTTTCAGGGCCCTTTTCAGTTCCAACACTGGCACATTTTTGTCTCTCTGGGACCTGTTATTAATGCCAAAGGACAGGATTAGTTTTGTCACCGGTGTGGCAATAGTGGCTTTCTCCAGGAGGTACTCTGCATGCCACCATTTGGCTCCCGGAAAGCCATCAATCTGCAAACTGTCAGCTGCAAAGGGAGGCAGTCTGCTAACATTAGAATCGCCGACGACGAGCCAGGGCTCCTTCACATGCAGGTGCCAGTCTCTCAACTTCTTGTATGTGTTAGGATGTCTGGTCGGCGTCCGCACCTGCTGTCCCGGTGAGGCTGGTGAAGGAGGAAGAGATGATGAAGAAGATGATGTTTCCTCTGCTGCTTGAAGCTGAAGTCGGGTTTGCACACAGGAAGTCAGTCTGGCTAAACCGCTGCGAGACGGGCCCGGGTGGGACACTGGTTGCGGTTTAGCCACTGTTATAGTGGTAACTCGCGTTGTCTTTTTGGGGGTGAATTCCCCCTGTGTGAGGTCCAGTACCTCAGTGTGCATCACCTCGCCAGATTGTGTTGGTTGGATGGAGGGAGAGCATGGCCGCTCCTGGGTTGGTGTCTCTGGGAGCGAGGCGGCGAATCTCAACGCTCTCTGCTCCTTCGGTGTAGCCAGATTGGCCTCTGCTGGTTGTGAAGATTCTGGAGGGGGGGAAGGTGTCAGTTCCCTCTCTTGTTCCTGCTCCCTCTCAGAAAAGGGCGACCAGTCTCCAGTTACGTGGTCCGTCATCGTTGCCGTCGTTGTTTTGGATGTTGTGCAAGGTGCCGGCGGGCCATGCACCTGCGCTGGAACAGTTATCATTCGGTCGGAGCCGGTCTGTATCGGGGCGGGCTGTGTGTTCTGAGCAGCAGGCTGTGTTATCTCATTAACGAGTTCAATAGTGTCCTGCTGCATCCGTCTCACACCCTCCCGTGTCTGTCGTGCAGGTGCCTTGGTGATGCTCACCTCCTCTGCTGCAGTGGCAGTCCTCAGGTCCCCCAGCTTGGCCACGATCTCAGCTCTGGCCTGTTCCAGAGAGTCAGGTTGGAGGCGGCGGCCCAGGTTCCTCTTGGCCCAGGACGTCGCTATATCGAACGGGCCTTCCCAGTCCTGTTTCGAAAACTCAGAGAGGGCCTTTAATTCCTCCTCTACGCTCTGAGTGTAATGTTGCCGGAGGATCACAATGGTTCTGTGGGCCCAATTATCAGCGTTTTCCTCAATCTTATTTTGTGTGTGTTTGGTAGGGACGGCAGGTTTAATAACAGTCTTTAAATTGTGTGTTATTTTGTTCAAAGAAGGGGGATAAACGTCACTAGTCACATTTTTCAAATGATGCACTGTCTTAATAAGTCTGTGAATAACACGCACCTTTGCAGAAAAGTCCGGATCATCTGAAATTATTTTGTTCATAGGAGGTCCAGCTCGCTCAGTTCGAGTGTGTCTCACATACCGATTGTCCCGAGCTGTTCTCCGTTCAAAGCGTTGGTCCCGTCCGGTCCGACTCCCTTGTCGCGCTGCATGGCGGCCTGCCGCCGGCCGTTCTCTCATCCGGTTCCGCTGTGGAGCGTGGAAAAAGTCTGGTCCGCCGCTGCGGTGGTCCCCTCTCACGGCCGCCGCATAGGTCCTCCGACCCTCTCGAGATGGATAGCTGCTGCGCCGAGGTGGTCGGCGTGCGTCCTCCTCAGCTCTCCAGCCGCGGTCTCCTCTCCAGCTCTCCTGGCGGGCTGCATAGCGGTCTGCTGCCGGCTGGGCTCTCCCCCGGTTCCGCTGTGGTGCGTGGAAAAAGCCTGGCTCACCGCTGCGGTGTTCCTCTCTCACGGCCGCCGCATAGGTCCTCCGACCTTCTCGAGATGGATAGTTGCTGCGCCGAGGTGGTCGGCGTGCGTCCTCCTCAGCTCTCCAGCCGCGGTCTCCTCTCCAGCTCTCCTGGCGCGCTGCATAGCGGTCTGCTGCCGGCTGGTTTCTCCCCCGGTTCCGCTGTGGTGCCTGGAAAAAGTCTGGCTCACCGCTGCGGTGGTCCTCCCTTCTGACCGCCGTGTAGGTCGTCCGACCCTCTCGAGATGGATAGCTGCTGCGGCGAGGTGGTCTGCGTGCGATCTCCTCAGCTCTCCAGCCGCGGTCTCCTCTCCGGCCCCTGCGTCGCCGAACGACGGTCCACTCCCCATCCGTAGCAAATGCGGGCATGGTTTTGTGTCCACTAATAGCTTTAGCTATCTCCACTGGTCACACTCTACCGTGTAGGTGATGCTAGGCAGCTCTATGCTAACGGATAACTCGTACTACTGATTTTGATCACTGAGCGATTTATTGTTGCTCAAAGTTGATAAGTCAATAAAAAACATGAACTATATACATACAATACAAGCCAAAGTCGCGACGTTTCGGTTCGCATGAACCTTCTTCAGGCTGGCTTGTGAAAAAAGCAATATTAGTAAGTCCAACAAGTGTCCGGAGCAGATTTCGTGCTGTCCGAGTAACGTCCATGAAAGTCTGCACGTGGGCAGGACCACACTGCCCATAATGCTCAGGGTGGTCGCGCTTCTGCAACCAATCAGTGGTCCATGCAGTGTACATTTCAAAGGACGCTGTGGCATCAGCGCCGTAAACGGTCGCACGCGCAGGTGCTGCGTTCACGGACCTCCGGAGATCAGGCTCTCAGGCGTCATATTGAAAAAAAAAAAAAAAAAAAAAAAACCTTACCCTTGAATATGGGTGTAGAACATGGCTGCACTCAGTCTTTTAAACACAGAGAGGTGATTGCATTCAGCCATAATTAAAATACTGTACAGTTCAACATTGTGGGAAGATATTCTCACAAAAAGGAGTCCAAACTGTCTGATCATGAGGTGTTTGCAGACAAATAATCCATCCAGTACAGTAAAATGTCACAATTAATATATACAGTGTATGATTGGTGTGAAGTGATGTAATGGTCCATTATCACAGATCAGAGATGTTAATTCAACCTGAAATTTACATAGGGGTTAAGGAACAGTCATGAAAACAGAAAGGAACAGGCATGTAATGCAGAAAATCCATATTTGACCTTATGACCCCTGAACCTTATACAGGTTTTAGAGTGGATACAATAATGTGTGTTTTTTGTGTTTTCCTATAGAGCATCACAGTGAGGGGTCCCAGAGAAACCCAAGCGGGCGGTCAGGCGGCTCGGGCCAGTTAGGGGAAATCAAGTTTGGGAGTACGGTCCCCAAAGGGGGCCGGGCTCCAGTGCACAGACCATACCTGCTCCCACCTCAGGTGTCCAGAACCCCCCAGCGAAGCTCCAAATGGGGTCCCACGGATGGGGTTAGACAAGTGAGGGGAGGAGGGGTAGAGAGGGGTAGAAGGAAGTTAGGATTAGGGCCCAACCGGGGGGGTGGGGTGATGCCCAGTCCTACTGTCCAATTAGGTGTTCGAGTGGTTAGGTTTAGGGCCGGGATTGGATTTTATCTAGGGGTCACTGAGGTTAAGTTTAGGGTCAGTTTCAGGGGTGGGATGCTCCCCAGGAAATTGTGGAAAGGGAGTGAGACACACAGTAACAATGGCAGCAATGACAATTGAAAACATTAGAATAATAACTATAAACATTCTGTGGGATCAATATCTCCTGAATCCCTTTTCGTTGAGTCCGTTTGGATAAACTGTATCCAGTTTAGCTATCCAAACTCTCTCCGCTCTCCTCCTCTGCTGCGTTGTCCACCTCGAGTTCACCTGGATAACTGTCGCTGTGACAGAATTCCAGCCATGTAATAAAAAGTGTTTCACCAGGTAGGTGTGAGTGTTCTTTTTCTGTGTAATATTGTACCTGTGTTGAGTGAATCTAGTCAGCAGTGTGTTACCTGTTTCTCCCACATACTGGATTCCACATCTCTTACATGCAATCAAATATATACAATTTTTGGACCTCGGGGTCCCTTTGCACAAAGACAGAAAAACAAAGCCATTAGAATGGCTGCGCACCAACCTACGATGCTGGAAAAATTGCCCCTGATCCCTGCGCCTAGGTACAGCGAGAGGCGAAATTTGGGCTCTAATGAGGAGATCACCTAGGTTCTTATGCCTCCTGAAAGCAGCAATTACCTTGTGATTGTGAAGTGTCTGTACATTCTGAGCTAGACTCTGGAAATTGTTTTTGATAGCCCTGACCAATTTGCAGGTGAAAGGAGCATACGTGATGACCACTGGAAGCAGAGGGGAAACGTCAATTGGTTTTGTATGGAGAAAGGAATTAAAGCAGCTCCTTAGGAAAGACCAACAGTACCCCCTAGTGGAGAGAGCAGAGAACAGGGTCTTAACAGCAGCTCCAAAATCAGACTTTTGTGTACAGATTCTGTGGAATCTTAACAGTTGGGATTTGACTATTCCCGCAAATGTGTGTTTAGGATGAAAGCTTGTTTTAAATAGGAGGGCATGAGTGTCTGTAGGTTTGAAAAAGACCTTTATGTCCAATTTGCGGTCATTCATGAAATTTGGGCCTTTAAAGGTGGTCGTGTCAAGAAAATCGATAGAGGTCTTACTGATGGTTGATTTAACCTTAATAGAAGCATTGTGGTCATTTAAAGTTTTCAGAAACCTCTCAAAATCCTGCTCAGAATGTTCCCAGACACCCCATATATCGTCCAGAAAGCGATAATAGTGCAGTGGCTTTTTGATACATTTATCCAGTGCAGCAGTCTCCCACTCTGCCATGAAGATGTTTGCATATGCTGGGGCAAACTTCTTCCCCATGGCCGTACCTTTGACTTGTAAATAGAAGTCACCATTGAATTCAAAATCGTTCCTTGTGAGATTTATTTCTAAAAGTTTTAGTAATTCTTTTTCTGGCCTTCTCTTATCCGGGTACCTTTGAAAGACTCTCTTAATGGAGTCTATGCCTTCACCAATGTCAATGTTTGTGTAAAGGCTGTCAATGTCTATGGAAAACAGGAAAGAATCGATAGGGACTTCTATTTGCTTCACTTTATCCACAAAATCATATGTATCTTTAATATAGCTCGTATGTTTTGTGGATAAAGGAGTCAGGAAATAATCCAGATACTCAGCTGTGTAGTAAGTCTCACTATCACAGTCTGAGACGATTGGTCGCCCTGGGGGCACCTGAAAGGGGACACTCCATTTCGCCGGATCCTTGTGGATCTTAGGCAGCATGTAAAAGAGCCTTCCCCTTGGCTCAGCGGAGCCCAGCAAGTAGTTCTTTTGTTTTAGATTTATAAATTTCTTTTCGTGTAAATTGTTAATGATTTTTTCCACCAGTGGTATTGTGTCGTGGTATATGGGTTTTTTTAATTTCAAATAATATGTTTTGTCATTTAATTGCCTGTAGCCTTCCTCCAAATACTGGTCCCTGTCCAAAATTACAACCGCGCTTCCTTTGTCTGCTGGTTTTATAATAATTTGCCTGTTTTCTTTTAATTCTGTTAGAGCCTTTGTCTCCTCTATTGTCAAATTAGATTTAATTCGCTCTACACGAAAGTGGTTTTGAAAATATTCATTATCTGCTTTGATCAAAGTAAGAATTTGGGGTGGAAGCTGAGCATTGGGCGGAGACCAGTATGATTTTGGAGTGAAGGGCTGAGATTGAGTCTCATTTTTATCTCCATAAAAGGCAGCCAATTTGATCCTCCTATGGTACTGCTGAATGTCATATTTGCACTGTAATTGTAAATTTTTGTTGTAGCCTTTTGTGGGGATAAAAGTCAGGCCTCTATTCAGTAGGGTCCGCTGAGCAGTGGAAGGATGGAATTTTTTAGACAAGTTCATAACACCGTCAACCACATGTAAATCACTTGACCCCTCCCGAGGTATCAGGCTTATGGGGACTCCCCATTTACATACATTTCCCATTGTTGTAACATTGCCTCTGAAGTTCCATATGACCAGTGAATGTCATCCTCCTCTGTGGTGAAAATGTCTGAGGTGAGGGCTGGAATGTGTTCTTTTAGTCCTGTAATGAAAGTGTTAAGGCACGTCAAAGTGTCCTTTTCCACCTCAGGAAGAGCAGAAGAAAAGTTAATCTCAGGCACATAAATGTCAGCCTCAGGGAATCTCTCCCGGGCTACTTTCAGGGCCCTTTTCAGTTCCAACACTGGCACATTTTTGTCTCTCTGGGACCTGTTATTAATGCCAAAGGACAGGATTAGTTTTGTCACCGGTGTGGCAATAGTGGCTTTCTCCAGGAGGTACTCTGCATGCCACCATTTGGCTCCCGGAAAGCCATCAATCTGCAAACTGTCAGCTGCAAAGGGAGGCAGTCTGCTAACATTAGAATCGCCGACGACGAGCCAGGGCTCCTTCACATGCAGGTGCCAGTCTCTCAACTTCCTGTATGTGTTAGGATGTCTGGTCGGCGTCCGCACCTGCTGTCCCGGTGAGGCTGGTGAAGGAGGAAGAGATGATGAAGAAGATGATGTTTCCTCTGCTGCTTGAAGCTGAAGTCGGGTTTGCACACAGGAAGTCAGTCTGGCTAAACCGCTGCGAGACGGGCCCGGGTGGGACACTGGTTGCGGTTTAGCCACTGTTATAGTGGTAACTCGCGTTGTCTTTTTGGGGGTGAATTCCCCCTGTGTGAGGTCCAGTACCTCAGTGTGCATCACCTCGCCAGATTGTGTTGGTTGGATGGAGGGAGAGCATGGCCGCTCCTGGGTTGGTGTCTCTGGGAGCGAGGCGGCGAATCTCAACGCTCTCTGCTCCTTCGGTGTAGCCAGATTGGCCTCTGCTGGTTGTGAAGATTCTGGAGGGGGGGAAGGTGTCAGTTCCCTCTCTTGTTCCTGCTCCCTCTCAGAAAAGGGCGACCAGTCTCCAGTTACGTGGTCCGTCATCGTTGCCGTCGTTGTTTTGGATGTTGTGCAAGGTGCCGGCGGGCCATGCACCTGCGCTGGAACAGTTATCATTCGGTCGGAGCCGGTCTGTATCGGGGCGGGCTGTGTGTTCTGAGCAGCAGGCTGTGTTATCTCATTAACGAGTTCAATAGTGTCCTGCTGCATCCGTCTCACACCCTCCCGTGTCTGTCGTGCAGGTGCCTTGGTGATGCTCACCTCCTCTGCTGCAGTGGCAGTCCTCAGGTCCCCCAGCTTGGCCACGATCTCAGCTCTGGCCTGTTCCAGAGAGTCAGGTTGGAGGCGGCGGCCCAGGTTCCTCTTGGCCCAGGACGTCGCTATATCGAACGGGCCTTCCCAGTCCTGTTTCGAAAACTCAGAGAGGGCCTTTAATTCCTCCTCTACGCTCTGAGTGTAATGTTGCCGGAGGATCACAATGGTTCTGTGGGCCCAATTATCAGCGTTTTCCTCAATCTTATTTTGTGTGTGTTTGGTAGGGACGGCAGGTTTAATAACAGTCTTTAAATTGTGTGTTATTTTGTTCAAAGAAGGGGGATAAACGTCACTAGTCACATTTTTCAAATGATGCACTGTCTTAATAAGTCTGTGAATAACACGCACCTTTGCAGAAAAGTCCGGATCATCTGAAATTATTTTGTTCATAGGAGGTCCAGCTCGCTCAGTTCGAGTGTGTCTCACATACCGATTGTCCCGAGCTGTTCTCCGTTCAAAGCGTTGGTCCCGTCCGGTCCGACTCCCTTGTCGCGCTGCATGGCGGCCTGCCGCCGGCCGTTCTCTCATCCGGTTCCGCTGTGGTGCGTGGAAAAAGTCTGGTCCGCCGCTGCGGTGGTCCCCTCTCACGGCCGCCGCATAGGTCCTCCGACCCTCTCGAGATGGATAGCTGCTGCGCCGAGGTGGTCGGCGTGCGTCCTCCTCAGCTCTCCAGCCGCGGTCTCCTCTCCAGCTCTCCTGGCGGGCTGCATAGCGGTCTGCTGCCGGCTGGGCTCTCCCCCGGTTCCGCTGTGGTGCGTGGAAAAAGCCTGGCTCACCGCTGCGGTGTTCCTCTCTCACGGCCGCCGCATAGGTCCTCCGACCTTCTCGAGATGGATAGTTGCTGCGCCGAGGTGGTCGGCGTGCGTCCTCCTCAGCTCTCCAGCCGCGGTCTCCTCTCCAGCTCTCCTGGCGCGCTGCATAGCGGTCTGCTGCCGGCTGGTTTCTCCCCCGGTTCCGCTGTGGTGCCTGGAAAAAGTCTGGCTCACCGCTGCGGTGGTCCTCCCTTCTGACCGCCGTGTAGGTCGTCCGACCCTCTCGAGATGGATAGCTGCTGCGGCGAGGTGGTCTGCGTGCGATCTCCTCAGCTCTCCAGCCGCGGTCTCCTCTCCGGCCCCTGCGTCGCCGAACGACGGTCCACTCCCCATCCGTAGCAAATGCGGGCATGGTTTTGTGTCCACTAATAGCTTTAGCTATCTCCACTGGTCACACTCTACCGTGTAGGTGATGCTAGGCAGCTCTATGCTAACGGATAACTCGTACTACTGATTTTGATCACTGAGCGATTTATTGTTGCTCAAAGTTGATAAGTCAATAAAAAACATGAACTATATACATACAATACAAGCCAAAGTCGCGACGTTTCGGTTCGCATGAACCTTCTTCAGGCTGGCTTGTGAAAAAAGCAATATTAGTAAGTCCAACAAGTGTCCGGAGCAGATTTCGTGCTGTCCGAGTAACGTCCATGAAAGTCTGCACGTGGGCAGGACCACACTGCCCATAATGCTCAGGGTGGTCGCGCTTCTGCAACCAATCAGTGGTCCATGCAGTGTACATTTCAAAGGACGCTGTGGCATCAGCGCCGTAAACGGTCGCACGCGCAGGTGCTGCGTTCACGGACCTCCGGAGAACAGGCTCTCAGGCGTCATATTGAAAAAAAACCTTACCCTTGAATATGGGTGTAGAACATGGCTGCACTCAGTCTTTTAAACACAGAGAGGTGATTGCATTCAGCCATAATTAAAATACTGTACAGTTCAACATTGTGGGAAGATATTCTCACAAAAAGGAGTCCAAACTGTCTGATCATGAGGTGTTTGCAGACAAATAATCCATCCAGTACAGTAAAATGTCACAATTAATATATACAGTGTATGATTGGTGTGAAGTGATGTAATGGTCCATTATCACAGATCAGAGATGTTAATTCAACCTGAAATTTACATAGGGGTTAAGGAACAGTCATGAAAACAGAAAGGAACAGGCATGTAATGCAGAAAATCCATATTTGACCTTATGACCCCTGAACCTTATACAGGTTTTAGAGTGGATACAATAATGTGTGTTTTTTGTGTTTTCCTATAGAGCATCACAGTGAGGGGTCCCAGAGAAACCCAAGCGGGCGGTCAGGCGGCTCGGGCCAGTTAGGGGAAATCAAGTTTGGGAGTACGGTCCCCAAAGGGGGCCGGGCTCCAGTGCACAGACCATACCTGCTCCCACCTCAGGTGTCCAGAACCCCCCAGCGAAGCTCCAAATGGGGTCCCACGGATGGGGTTAGACAAGTGAGGGGAGGAGGGGTAGAGAGGGGTAGAAGGAAGTTAGGATTAGGGCCCAACCGGGGGGGTGGGGTGATGCCCAGTCCTACTGTCCAATTAGGTGTTCGAGTGGTTAGGTTTAGGGCCGGGATTGGATTTTATCTAGGGGTCACTGAGGTTAAGTTTAGGGTCAGTTTCAGGGGTGGGATGCTCCCCAGGAAATTGTGGAAAGGGAGTGAGACACACAGTAACAATGGCAGCAATGACAATTGAAAACATTAGAATAATAACTATAAACATTCTGTGGGATCAATATCTCCTGAATCCCTTTTCGTTGAGTCCGTTTGGATAAACTGTATCCAGTTTAGCTATCCAAACTCTCTCCGCTCTCCTCCTCTGCTGCGTTGTCCACCTCGAGTTCACCTGGATAACTGTCGCTGTGACAGAATTCCAGCCATGTAATAAAAAGTGTTTCACCAGGTAGGTGTGAGTGTTCTTTTTCTGTGTAATATTGTACCTGTGTTGAGTGAATCTAGTCAGCAGTGTGTTACCTGTTTCTCCCACATACTGGATTCCACATCTCTTACATGCAATCAAATATATACAATTTTTGGACCTCGGGGTCCCTTTGCACAAAGACAGAAAAACAAAGCCATTAGAATGGCTGCGCACCAACCTACGATGCTGGAAAAATTGCCCCTGATCCCTGCGCCTAGGTACAGCGAGAGGCGAAATTTGGGCTCTAATGAGGAGATCACCTAGGTTCTTATGCCTCCTGAAAGCAGCAATTACCTTGTGATTGTGAAGTGTCTGTACATTCTGAGCTAGACTCTGGAAATTGTTTTTGATAGCCCTGACCAATTTGCAGGTGAAAGGAGCATACGTGATGACCACTGGAAGCAGAGGGGAAACGTCAATTGGTTTTGTATGGAGAAAGGAATTAAAGCAGCTCCTTAGGAAAGACCAACAGTACCCCCTAGTGGAGAGAGCAGAGAACAGGGTCTTAACAGCAGCTCCAAAATCAGACTTTTGTGTACAGATTCTGTGGAATCTTAACAGTTGGGATTTGACTATTCCCGCAAATGTGTGTTTAGGATGAAAGCTTGTTTTAAATAGGAGGGCATGAGTGTCTGTAGGTTTGAAAAAGACCTTTATGTCCAATTTGCGGTCATTCATGAAATTTGGGCCTTTAAAGGTGGTCGTGTCAAGAAAATCGATAGAGGTCTTACTGATGGTTGATTTAACCTTAATAGAAGCATTGTGGTCATTTAAAGTTTTCAGAAACCTCTCAAAATCCTGCTCAGAATGTTCCCAGACACCCCATATATCGTCCAGAAAGCGATAATAGTGCAGTGGCTTTTTGATACATTTATCCAGTGCAGCAGTCTCCCACTCTGCCATGAAGATGTTTGCATATGCTGGGGCAAACTTCTTCCCCATGGCCGTACCTTTGACTTGTAAATAGAAGTCACCATTGAATTCAAAATCGTTCCTTGTGAGATTTATTTCTAAAAGTTTTAGTAATTCTTTTTCTGGCCTTCTCTTATCCGGGTACCTTTGAAAGACTCTCTTAATGGAGTCTATGCCTTCACCAATGTCAATGTTTGTGTAAAGGCTGTCAATGTCTATGGAAAACAGGAAAGAATCGATAGGGACTTCTATTTGCTTCACTTTATCCACAAAATCATATGTATCTTTAATATAGCTCGTATGTTTTGTGGATAAAGGAGTCAGGAAATAATCCAGATACTCAGCTGTGTAGTAAGTCTCACTATCACAGTCTGAGACGATTGGTCGCCCTGGGGGCACCTGAAAGGGGACACTCCATTTCGCCGGATCCTTGTGGATCTTAGGCAGCATGTAAAAGAGCCTTCCCCTTGGCTCAGCGGAGCCCAGCAAGTAGTTCTTTTGTTTTAGATTTATAAATTTCTTTTCGTGTAAATTGTTAATGATTTTTTCCACCAGTGGTATTGTGTCGTGGTATATGGGTTTTTTTAATTTCAAATAATATGTTTTGTCATTTAATTGCCTGTAGCCTTCCTCCAAATACTGGTCCCTGTCCAAAATTACAACCGCGCTTCCTTTGTCTGCTGGTTTTATAATAATTTGCCTGTTTTCTTTTAATTCTGTTAGAGCCTTTGTCTCCTCTATTGTCAAATTAGATTTAATTCGCTCTACACGAAAGTGGTTTTGAAAATATTCATTATCTGCTTTGATCAAAGTAAGAATTTGGGGTGGAAGCTGAGCATTGGGCGGAGACCAGTATGATTTTGGAGTGAAGGGCTGAGATTGAGTCTCATTTTTATCTCCATAAAAGGCAGCCAATTTGATCCTCCTATGGTACTGCTGAATGTCATATTTGCACTGTAATTGTAAATTTTTGTTGTAGCCTTTTGTGGGGATAAAAGTCAGGCCTCTATTCAGTAGGGTCCGCTGAGCAGTGGAAGGATGGAATTTTTTAGACAAGTTCATAACACCGTCAACCACATGTAAATCACTTGACCCCTCCCGAGGTATCAGGCTTATGGGGACTCCCCATTTACATACATTTCCCATTGTTGTAACATTGCCTCTGAAGTTCCATATGACCAGTGAATGTCATCCTCCTCTGTGGTGAAAATGTCTGAGGTGAGGGCTGGAATGTGTTCTTTTAGTCCTGTAATGAAAGTGTTAAGGCACGTCAAAGTGTCCTTTTCCACCTCAGGAAGAGCAGAAGAAAAGTTAATCTCAGGCACATAAATGTCAGCCTCAGGGAATCTCTCCCGGGCTACTTTCAGGGCCCTTTTCAGTTCCAACACTGGCACATTTTTGTCTCTCTGGGACCTGTTATTAATGCCAAAGGACAGGATTAGTTTTGTCACCGGTGTGGCAATAGTGGCTTTCTCCAGGAGGTACTCTGCATGCCACCATTTGGCTCCCGGAAAGCCATCAATCTGCAAACTGTCAGCTGCAAAGGGAGGCAGTCTGCTAACATTAGAATCGCCGACGACGAGCCAGGGCTCCTTCACATGCAGGTGCCAGTCTCTCAACTTCCTGTATGTGTTAGGATGTCTGGTCGGCGTCCGCACCTGCTGTCCCGGTGAGGCTGGTGAAGGAGGAAGAGATGATGAAGAAGATGATGTTTCCTCTGCTGCTTGAAGCTGAAGTCGGGTTTGCACACAGGAAGTCAGTCTGGCTAAACCGCTGCGAGACGGGCCCGGGTGGGACACTGGTTGCGGTTTAGCCACTGTTATAGTGGTAACTCGCGTTGTCTTTTTGGGGGTGAATTCCCCCTGTGTGAGGTCCAGTACCTCAGTGTGCATCACCTCGCCAGATTGTGTTGGTTGGATGGAGGGAGAGCATGGCCGCTCCTGGGTTGGTGTCTCTGGGAGCGAGGCGGCGAATCTCAACGCTCTCTGCTCCTTCGGTGTAGCCAGATTGGCCTCTGCTGGTTGTGAAGATTCTGGAGGGGGGGAAGGTGTCAGTTCCCTCTCTTGTTCCTGCTCCCTCTCAGAAAAGGGCGACCAGTCTCCAGTTACGTGGTCCGTCATCGTTGCCGTCGTTGTTTTGGATGTTGTGCAAGGTGCCGGCGGGCCATGCACCTGCGCTGGAACAGTTATCATTCGGTCGGAGCCGGTCTGTATCGGGGCGGGCTGTGTGTTCTGAGCAGCAGGCTGTGTTATCTCATTAACGAGTTCAATAGTGTCCTGCTGCATCCGTCTCACACCCTCCCGTGTCTGTCGTGCAGGTGCCTTGGTGATGCTCACCTCCTCTGCTGCAGTGGCAGTCCTCAGGTCCCCCAGCTTGGCCACGATCTCAGCTCTGGCCTGTTCCAGAGAGTCAGGTTGGAGGCGGCGGCCCAGGTTCCTCTTGGCCCAGGACGTCGCTATATCGAACGGGCCTTCCCAGTCCTGTTTCGAAAACTCAGAGAGGGCCTTTAATTCCTCCTCTACGCTCTGAGTGTAATGTTGCCGGAGGATCACAATGGTTCTGTGGGCCCAATTATCAGCGTTTTCCTCAATCTTATTTTGTGTGTGTTTGGTAGGGACGGCAGGTTTAATAACAGTCTTTAAATTGTGTGTTATTTTGTTCAAAGAAGGGGGATAAACGTCACTAGTCACATTTTTCAAATGATGCACTGTCTTAATAAGTCTGTGAATAACACGCACCTTTGCAGAAAAGTCCGGATCATCTGAAATTATTTTGTTCATAGGAGGTCCAGCTCGCTCAGTTCGAGTGTGTCTCACATACCGATTGTCCCGAGCTGTTCTCCGTTCAAAGCGTTGGTCCCGTCCGGTCCGACTCCCTTGTCGCGCTGCATGGCGGCCTGCCGCCGGCCGTTCTCTCATCCGGTTCCGCTGTGGTGCGTGGAAAAAGTCTGGTCCGCCGCTGCGGTGGTCCCCTCTCACGGCCGCCGCATAGGTCCTCCGACCCTCTCGAGATGGATAGCTGCTGCGCCGAGGTGGTCGGCGTGCGTCCTCCTCAGCTCTCCAGCCGCGGTCTCCTCTCCAGCTCTCCTGGCGGGCTGCATAGCGGTCTGCTGCCGGCTGGGCTCTCCCCCGGTTCCGCTGTGGTGCGTGGAAAAAGCCTGGCTCACCGCTGCGGTGTTCCTCTCTCACGGCCGCCGCATAGGTCCTCCGACCTTCTCGAGATGGATAGTTGCTGCGCCGAGGTGGTCGGCGTGCGTCCTCCTCAGCTCTCCAGCCGCGGTCTCCTCTCCAGCTCTCCTGGCGCGCTGCATAGCGGTCTGCTGCCGGCTGGTTTCTCCCCCGGTTCCGCTGTGGTGCCTGGAAAAAGTCTGGCTCACCGCTGCGGTGGTCCTCCCTTCTGACCGCCGTGTAGGTCGTCCGACCCTCTCGAGATGGATAGCTGCTGCGGCGAGGTGGTCTGCGTGCGATCTCCTCAGCTCTCCAGCCGCGGTCTCCTCTCCGGCCCCTGCGTCGCCGAACGACGGTCCACTCCCCATCCGTAGCAAATGCGGGCATGGTTTTGTGTCCACTAATAGCTTTAGCTATCTCCACTGGTCACACTCTACCGTGTAGGTGATGCTAGGCAGCTCTATGCTAACGGATAACTCGTACTACTGATTTTGATCACTGAGCGATTTATTGTTGCTCAAAGTTGATAAGTCAATAAAAAACATGAACTATATACATACAATACAAGCCAAAGTCGCGACGTTTCGGTTCGCATGAACCTTCTTCAGGCTGGCTTGTGAAAAAAGCAATATTAGTAAGTCCAACAAGTGTCCGGAGCAGATTTCGTGCTGTCCGAGTAACGTCCATGAAAGTCTGCACGTGGGCAGGACCACACTGCCCATAATGCTCAGGGTGGTCGCGCTTCTGCAACCAATCAGTGGTCCATGCAGTGTACATTTCAAAGGACGCTGTGGCATCAGCGCCGTAAACGGTCGCACGCGCAGGTGCTGCGTTCACGGACCTCCGGAGAACAGGCTCTCAGGCGTCATATTGAAAAAAAAAAAAAAAAAAAAAAAACCTTACCCTTGAATATGGGTGTAGAACATGGCTGCACTCAGTCTTTTAAACACAGAGAGGTGATTGCATTCAGCCATAATTAAAATACTGTACAGTTCAACATTGTGGGAAGATATTCTCACAAAAAGGAGTCCAAACTGTCTGATCATGAGGTGTTTGCAGACAAATAATCCATCCAGTACAGTAAAATGTCACAATTAATATATACAGTGTATGATTGGTGTGAAGTGATGTAATGGTCCATTATCACAGATCAGAGATGTTAATTCAACCTGAAATTTACATAGGGGTTAAGGAACAGTCATGAAAACAGAAAGGAACAGGCATGTAATGCAGAAAATCCATATTTGACCTTATGACCCCTGAACCTTATACAGGTTTTAGAGTGGATACAATAATGTGTGTTTTTTGTGTTTTCCTATAGAGCATCACAGTGAGGGGTCCCAGAGAAACCCAAGCGGGCGGTCAGGCGGCTCGGGCCAGTTAGGGGAAATCAAGTTTGGGAGTACGGTCCCCAAAGGGGGCCGGGCTCCAGTGCACAGACCATACCTGCTCCCACCTCAGGTGTCCAGAACCCCCCAGCGAAGCTCCAAATGGGGTCCCACGGATGGGGTTAGACAAGTGAGGGGAGGAGGGGTAGAGAGGGGTAGAAGGAAGTTAGGATTAGGGCCCAACCGGGGGGGTGGGGTGATGCCCAGTCCTACTGTCCAATTAGGTGTTCGAGTGGTTAGGTTTAGGGCCGGGATTGGATTTTATCTAGGGGTCACTGAGGTTAAGTTTAGGGTCAGTTTCAGGGGTGGGATGCTCCCCAGGAAATTGTGGAAAGGGAGTGAGACACACAGTAACAATGGCAGCAATGACAATTGAAAACATTAGAATAATAACTATAAACATTCTGTGGGATCAATATCTCCTGAATCCCTTTTCGTTGAGTCCGTTTGGATAAACTGTATCCAGTTTAGCTATCCAAACTCTCTCCGCTCTCCTCCTCTGCTGCGTTGTCCACCTCGAGTTCACCTGGATAACTGTCGCTGTGACAGAATTCCAGCCATGTAATAAAAAGTGTTTCACCAGGTAGGTGTGAGTGTTCTTTTTCTGTGTAATATTGTACCTGTGTTGAGTGAATCTAGTCAGCAGTGTGTTACCTGTTTCTCCCACATACTGGATTCCACATCTCTTACATGCAATCAAATATATACAATTTTTGGACCTCGGGGTCCCTTTGCACAAAGACAGAAAAACAAAGCCATTAGAATGGCTGCGCACCAACCTACGATGCTGGAAAAATTGCCCCTGATCCCTGCGCCTAGGTACAGCGAGAGGCGAAATTTGGGCTCTAATGAGGAGATCACCTAGGTTCTTATGCCTCCTGAAAGCAGCAATTACCTTGTGATTGTGAAGTGTCAGGGTTAGGGTTAGGGTTAGGGGTTAGGGGTGTGAAAATAAACAGGCCACCAGCAAGCTGGCAGCCTGAAGTGCACGGGCCATCAATGGGGCCGGGTGGTGATGTCCCTGCCCTGTTTCAAAAAATTACCCATCTTGGGTGTATGCGCATTTTACATCATTGGGCCCTCGCGACGTTTCGGCATTTCTTTGCCTTCTTCAGGCTGGCCCAATGTGTCTTGTCTTGTGTCTGTTTAACTTCTGTCTGTGCCTCTCTTGGCTTTATACTCTTTCTTAGCTCCTCCCACTCTTGGGTTTCCAACTGTTGTTTCTCAAAAATTCTTACTTGTGTTTCTTCCTATTTTTCCTTTTTCATGACTTTCTTGTCTTACTATACTTGTGTTTTCTCTTACTTTTTCTCTTTGTTTCTTACTTTTCTTTCTCTGTTTGTTCTCCGTGACTTTCTCTTTGTCTATTTTTCCTTTTATCTTTGTTTCTTACTTTTCTTTCTCTGTTTTTTCGTGACTTTCTCTGTGTCTATCTTTCTTACTTGTTCTCTTGTTTTCTCTATTGTTGTTTTTCATGGCACCCCCTGCTGTTTTGACATCCCGTCCTTTGTTCGTGTTTGTCTTTATGGCACCCCCTTCCTTTTATGTCCTTTCCTTGTTTCCTACTTGGCTTTTTTCGTGACTTTGTCTTACTTTCTGACTTTGTTTTTTCGTAACTTTGTGTTCTCCCTTCTGACTGTTTGTCTTTGTGTTCTAGGGGCCCCACCTGGTTAGGGTTAGGGTCTTGTGATAGGGCAGGGGCATCCCCAACCCCACGAGGCACTGGCTGGATAGGGTTGTGAAAATAAACAGGCCACCAGCAAGCTGGCAGCCTGAAGTGCACGGGCCATCAATGGGGCCGGGTGGTGATGTCCCTGCCCTGTTTCAAAAAATTACCCATCTTGGGTGTATGCGCATTTTACATCATTGGGCCCTCGCGACGTTTCGGCATTTCTTTGCCTTCTTCAGGCTGGCCCAATGTGTCTTGTCTTGTGTCTGTTTAACTTCTGTCTGTGCCTCTCTTGGCTTTATACTCTTTCTTAGCTCCTCCCACTCTTGGGTTTCCAACTGTTGTTTCTCAAAAATTCTTACTTGTGTTTCTTCCTATTTTTCCTTTTTCATGACTTTCTTGTCTTACTATACTTGTGTTTTCTCTTACTTTTTCTCTTTGTTTCTTACTTTTCTTTCTCTGTTTGTTCTCCGTGACTTTCTCTTTGTCTATTTTTCCTTTTATCTTTGTTTCTTACTTTTCTTTCTCTGTTTTTTCGTGACTTTCTCTGTGTCTATCTTTCTTACTTGTTCTCTTGTTTTCTCTATTGTTGTTTTTCATGGCACCCCCTGCTGTTTTGACATCCCGTCCTTTGTTCGTGTTTGTCTTTATGGCACCCCCTTCCTTTTATGTCCTTTCCTTGTTTCCTACTTGGCTTTTTTCGTGACTTTGTCTTACTTTCTGACTTTGTTTTTTCGTAACTTTGTGTTCTCCCTTCTGACTGTTTGTCTTTGTGTTCTAGGGGCCCCACCTGGTTAGGGTTAGGGTCTTGTGATAGGGCAGGGGCATCCCCAACCCCACGAGGCACTGGCTGGATAGGGTTGTGAAAATAAACAGGCCACCAGCAAGCTGGCAGCCTGAAGTGCACGGGCCATCAATGGGGCCGGGTGGTGATGTCCCTGCCCTGTTTCAAAAAATTACCCATCTTGGGTGTATGCGCATTTTACATCATTGGGCCCTCGCGACGTTTCGGCATTTCTTTGCCTTCTTCAGGCTGGCCCAATGTGTCTTGTCTTGTGTCTGTTTAACTTCTGTCTGTGCCTCTCTTGGCTTTATACTCTTTCTTAGCTCCTCCCACTCTTGGGTTTCCAACTGTTGTTTCTCAAAAATTCTTACTTGTGTTTCTTCCTATTTTTCCTTTTTCATGACTTTCTTGTCTTACTATACTTGTGTTTTCTCTTACTTTTTCTCTTTGTTTCTTACTTTTCTTTCTCTGTTTGTTCTCCGTGACTTTCTCTTTGTCTATTTTTCCTTTTATCTTTGTTTCTTACTTTTCTTTCTCTGTTTTTTCGTGACTTTCTCTGTGTCTATCTTTCTTACTTGTTCTCTTGTTTTCTCTATTGTTGTTTTTCATGGCACCCCCTGCTGTTTTGACATCCCGTCCTTTGTTCGTGTTTGTCTTTATGGCACCCCCTTCCTTTTATGTCCTTTCCTTGTTTCCTACTTGGCTTTTTTCGTGACTTTGTCTTACTTTCTGACTTTGTTTTTTCGTAACTTTGTGTTCTCCCTTCTGACTGTTTGTCTTTGTGTTCTAGGGGCCCCACCTGGTTAGGGTTAGGGTCTTGTGATAGGGCAGGGGCATCCCCAACCCCACGAGGCACTGGCTGGATAGGGTTGTGAAAATAAACAGGCCACCAGCAAGCTGGCAGCCTGAAGTGCACGGGCCATCAATGGGGCCGGGTGGTGATGTCCCTGCCCTGTTTCAAAAAATTACCCATCTTGGGTGTATGCGCATTTTACATCATTGGGCCCTCGCGACGTTTCGGCATTTCTTTGCCTTCTTCAGGCTGGCCCAATGTGTCTTGTCTTGTGTCTGTTTAACTTCTGTCTGTGCCTCTCTTGGCTTTATACTCTTTCTTAGCTCCTCCCACTCTTGGGTTTCCAACTGTTGTTTCTCAAAAATTCTTACTTGTGTTTCTTCCTATTTTTCCTTTTTCATGACTTTCTTGTCTTACTATACTTGTGTTTTCTCTTACTTTTTCTCTTTGTTTCTTACTTTTCTTTCTCTGTTTGTTCTCCGTGACTTTCTCTTTGTCTATTTTTCCTTTTATCTTTGTTTCTTACTTTTCTTTCTCTGTTTTTTCGTGACTTTCTCTGTGTCTATCTTTCTTACTTGTTCTCTTGTTTTCTCTATTGTTGTTTTTCATGGCACCCCCTGCTGTTTTGACATCCCGTCCTTTGTTCGTGTTTGTCTTTATGGCACCCCCTTCCTTTTATGTCCTTTCCTTGTTTCCTACTTGGCTTTTTTCGTGACTTTGTCTTACTTTCTGACTTTGTTTTTTCGTAACTTTGTGTTCTCCCTTCTGACTGTTTGTCTTTGTGTTCTAGGGGCCCCACCTGGTTAGGGTTAGGGTCTTGTGATAGGGCAGGGGCATCCCCAACCCCACGAGGCACTGGCTGGATAGGGTTGTGAAAATAAACAGGCCACCAGCAAGCTGGCAGCCTGAAGTGCACGGGCCATCAATGGGGCCGGGTGGTGATGTCCCTGCCCTGTTTCAAAAAATTACCCATCTTGGGTGTATGCGCATTTTACATCATTGGGCCCTCGCGACGTTTCGGCATTTCTTTGCCTTCTTCAGGCTGGCCCAATGTGTCTTGTCTTGTGTCTGTTTAACTTCTGTCTGTGCCTCTCTTGGCTTTATACTCTTTCTTAGCTCCTCCCACTCTTGGGTTTCCAACTGTTGTTTCTCAAAAATTCTTACTTGTGTTTCTTCCTATTTTTCCTTTTTCATGACTTTCTTGTCTTACTATACTTGTGTTTTCTCTTACTTTTTCTCTTTGTTTCTTACTTTTCTTTCTCTGTTTGTTCTCCGTGACTTTCTCTTTGTCTATTTTTCCTTTTATCTTTGTTTCTTACTTTTCTTTCTCTGTTTTTTCGTGACTTTCTCTGTGTCTATCTTTCTTACTTGTTCTCTTGTTTTCTCTATTGTTGTTTTTCATGGCACCCCCTGCTGTTTTGACATCCCGTCCTTTGTTCGTGTTTGTCTTTATGGCACCCCCTTCCTTTTATGTCCTTTCCTTGTTTCCTACTTGGCTTTTTTCGTGACTTTGTCTTACTTTCTGACTTTGTTTTTTCGTAACTTTGTGTTCTCCCTTCTGACTGTTTGTCTTTGTGTTCTAGGGGCCCCACCTGGTTAGGGTTAGGGTCTTGTGATAGGGCAGGGGCATCCCCAACCCCACGAGGCACTGGCTGGATAGGGTTGTGAAAATAAACAGGCCACCAGCAAGCTGGCAGCCTGAAGTGCACGGGCCATCAATGGGGCCGGGTGGTGATGTCCCTGCCCTGTTTCAAAAAATTACCCATCTTGGGTGTATGCGCATTTTACATCATTGGGCCCTCGCGACGTTTCGGCATTTCTTTGCCTTCTTCAGGCTGGCCCAATGTGTCTTGTCTTGTGTCTGTTTAACTTCTGTCTGTGCCTCTCTTGGCTTTATACTCTTTCTTAGCTCCTCCCACTCTTGGGTTTCCAACTGTTGTTTCTCAAAAATTCTTACTTGTGTTTCTTCCTATTTTTCCTTTTTCATGACTTTCTTGTCTTACTATACTTGTGTTTTCTCTTACTTTTTCTCTTTGTTTCTTACTTTTCTTTCTCTGTTTGTTCTCCGTGACTTTCTCTTTGTCTATTTTTCCTTTTATCTTTGTTTCTTACTTTTCTTTCTCTGTTTTTTCGTGACTTTCTCTGTGTCTATCTTTCTTACTTGTTCTCTTGTTTTCTCTATTGTTGTTTTTCATGGCACCCCCTGCTGTTTTGACATCCCGTCCTTTGTTCGTGTTTGTCTTTATGGCACCCCCTTCCTTTTATGTCCTTTCCTTGTTTCCTACTTGGCTTTTTTCGTGACTTTGTCTTACTTTCTGACTTTGTTTTTTCGTAACTTTGTGTTCTCCCTTCTGACTGTTTGTCTTTGTGTTCTAGGGGCCCCACCTGGTTAGGGTTAGGGTCTTGTGATAGGGCAGGGGCATCCCCAACCCCACGAGGCACTGGCTGGATAGGGTTGTGAAAATAAACAGGCCACCAGCAAGCTGGCAGCCTGAAGTGCACGGGCCATCAATGGGGCCGGGTGGTGATGTCCCTGCCCTGTTTCAAAAAATTACCCATCTTGGGTGTATGCGCATTTTACATCATTGGGCCCTCGCGACGTTTCGGCATTTCTTTGCCTTCTTCAGGCTGGCCCAATGTGTCTTGTCTTGTGTCTGTTTAACTTCTGTCTGTGCCTCTCTTGGCTTTATACTCTTTCTTAGCTCCTCCCACTCTTGGGTTTCCAACTGTTGTTTCTCAAAAATTCTTACTTGTGTTTCTTCCTATTTTTCCTTTTTCATGACTTTCTTGTCTTACTATACTTGTGTTTTCTCTTACTTTTTCTCTTTGTTTCTTACTTTTCTTTCTCTGTTTGTTCTCCGTGACTTTCTCTTTGTCTATTTTTCCTTTTATCTTTGTTTCTTACTTTTCTTTCTCTGTTTTTTCGTGACTTTCTCTGTGTCTATCTTTCTTACTTGTTCTCTTGTTTTCTCTATTGTTGTTTTTCATGGCACCCCCTGCTGTTTTGACATCCCGTCCTTTGTTCGTGTTTGTCTTTATGGCACCCCCTTCCTTTTATGTCCTTTCCTTGTTTCCTACTTGGCTTTTTTCGTGACTTTGTCTTACTTTCTGACTTTGTTTTTTCGTAACTTTGTGTTCTCCCTTCTGACTGTTTGTCTTTGTGTTCTAGGGGCCCCACCTGGTTAGGGTTAGGGTCTTGTGATAGGGCAGGGGCATCCCCAACCCCACGAGGCACTGGCTGGATAGGGTTGTGAAAATAAACAGGCCACCAGCAAGCTGGCAGCCTGAAGTGCACGGGCCATCAATGGGGCCGGGTGGTGATGTCCCTGCCCTGTTTCAAAAAATTACCCATCTTGGGTGTATGCGCATTTTACATCATTGGGCCCTCGCGACGTTTCGGCATTTCTTTGCCTTCTTCAGGCTGGCCCAATGTGTCTTGTCTTGTGTCTGTTTAACTTCTGTCTGTGCCTCTCTTGGCTTTATACTCTTTCTTAGCTCCTCCCACTCTTGGGTTTCCAACTGTTGTTTCTCAAAAATTCTTACTTGTGTTTCTTCCTATTTTTCCTTTTTCATGACTTTCTTGTCTTACTATACTTGTGTTTTCTCTTACTTTTTCTCTTTGTTTCTTACTTTTCTTTCTCTGTTTGTTCTCCGTGACTTTCTCTTTGTCTATTTTTCCTTTTATCTTTGTTTCTTACTTTTCTTTCTCTGTTTTTTCGTGACTTTCTCTGTGTCTATCTTTCTTACTTGTTCTCTTGTTTTCTCTATTGTTGTTTTTCATGGCACCCCCTGCTGTTTTGACATCCCGTCCTTTGTTCGTGTTTGTCTTTATGGCACCCCCTTCCTTTTATGTCCTTTCCTTGTTTCCTACTTGGCTTTTTTCGTGACTTTGTCTTACTTTCTGACTTTGTTTTTTCGTAACTTTGTGTTCTCCCTTCTGACTGTTTGTCTTTGTGTTCTAGGGGCCCCACCTGGTTAGGGTTAGGGTCTTGTGATAGGGCAGGGGCATCCCCAACCCCACGAGGCACTGGCTGGATAGGGTTGTGAAAATAAACAGGCCACCAGCAAGCTGGCAGCCTGAAGTGCACGGGCCATCAATGGGGCCGGGTGGTGATGTCCCTGCCCTGTTTCAAAAAATTACCCATCTTGGGTGTATGCGCATTTTACATCATTGGGCCCTCGCGACGTTTCGGCATTTCTTTGCCTTCTTCAGGCTGGCCCAATGTGTCTTGTCTTGTGTCTGTTTAACTTCTGTCTGTGCCTCTCTTGGCTTTATACTCTTTCTTAGCTCCTCCCACTCTTGGGTTTCCAACTGTTGTTTCTCAAAAATTCTTACTTGTGTTTCTTCCTATTTTTCCTTTTTCATGACTTTCTTGTCTTACTATACTTGTGTTTTCTCTTACTTTTTCTCTTTGTTTCTTACTTTTCTTTCTCTGTTTGTTCTCCGTGACTTTCTCTTTGTCTATTTTTCCTTTTATCTTTGTTTCTTACTTTTCTTTCTCTGTTTTTTCGTGACTTTCTCTGTGTCTATCTTTCTTACTTGTTCTCTTGTTTTCTCTATTGTTGTTTTTCATGGCACCCCCTGCTGTTTTGACATCCCGTCCTTTGTTCGTGTTTGTCTTTATGGCACCCCCTTCCTTTTATGTCCTTTCCTTGTTTCCTACTTGGCTTTTTTCGTGACTTTGTCTTACTTTCTGACTTTGTTTTTTCGTAACTTTGTGTTCTCCCTTCTGACTGTTTGTCTTTGTGTTCTAGGGGCCCCACCTGGTTAGGGTTAGGGTCTTGTGATAGGGCAGGGGCATCCCCAACCCCACGAGGCACTGGCTGGATAGGGTTGTGAAAATAAACAGGCCACCAGCAAGCTGGCAGCCTGAAGTGCACGGGCCATCAATGGGGCCGGGTGGTGATGTCCCTGCCCTGTTTCAAAAAATTACCCATCTTGGGTGTATGCGCATTTTACATCATTGGGCCCTCGCGACGTTTCGGCATTTCTTTGCCTTCTTCAGGCTGGCCCAATGTGTCTTGTCTTGTGTCTGTTTAACTTCTGTCTGTGCCTCTCTTGGCTTTATACTCTTTCTTAGCTCCTCCCACTCTTGGGTTTCCAACTGTTGTTTCTCAAAAATTCTTACTTGTGTTTCTTCCTATTTTTCCTTTTTCATGACTTTCTTGTCTTACTATACTTGTGTTTTCTCTTACTTTTTCTCTTTGTTTCTTACTTTTCTTTCTCTGTTTGTTCTCCGTGACTTTCTCTTTGTCTATTTTTCCTTTTATCTTTGTTTCTTACTTTTCTTTCTCTGTTTTTTCGTGACTTTCTCTGTGTCTATCTTTCTTACTTGTTCTCTTGTTTTCTCTATTGTTGTTTTTCATGGCACCCCCTGCTGTTTTGACATCCCGTCCTTTGTTCGTGTTTGTCTTTATGGCACCCCCTTCCTTTTATGTCCTTTCCTTGTTTCCTACTTGGCTTTTTTCGTGACTTTGTCTTACTTTCTGACTTTGTTTTTTCGTAACTTTGTGTTCTCCCTTCTGACTGTTTGTCTTTGTGTTCTAGGGGCCCCACCTGGTTAGGGTTAGGGTCTTGTGATAGGGCAGGGGCATCCCCAACCCCACGAGGCACTGGCTGGATAGGGTTGTGAAAATAAACAGGCCACCAGCAAGCTGGCAGCCTGAAGTGCACGGGCCATCAATGGGGCCGGGTGGTGATGTCCCTGCCCTGTTTCAAAAAATTACCCATCTTGGGTGTATGCGCATTTTACATCATTGGGCCCTCGCGACGTTTCGGCATTTCTTTGCCTTCTTCAGGCTGGCCCAATGTGTCTTGTCTTGTGTCTGTTTAACTTCTGTCTGTGCCTCTCTTGGCTTTATACTCTTTCTTAGCTCCTCCCACTCTTGGGTTTCCAACTGTTGTTTCTCAAAAATTCTTACTTGTGTTTCTTCCTATTTTTCCTTTTTCATGACTTTCTTGTCTTACTATACTTGTGTTTTCTCTTACTTTTTCTCTTTGTTTCTTACTTTTCTTTCTCTGTTTGTTCTCCGTGACTTTCTCTTTGTCTATTTTTCCTTTTATCTTTGTTTCTTACTTTTCTTTCTCTGTTTTTTCGTGACTTTCTCTGTGTCTATCTTTCTTACTTGTTCTCTTGTTTTCTCTATTGTTGTTTTTCATGGCACCCCCTGCTGTTTTGACATCCCGTCCTTTGTTCGTGTTTGTCTTTATGGCACCCCCTTCCTTTTATGTCCTTTCCTTGTTTCCTACTTGGCTTTTTTCGTGACTTTGTCTTACTTTCTGACTTTGTTTTTTCGTAACTTTGTGTTCTCCCTTCTGACTGTTTGTCTTTGTGTTCTAGGGGCCCCACCTGGTTAGGGTTAGGGTCTTGTGATAGGGCAGGGGCATCCCCAACCCCACGAGGCACTGGCTGGATAGGGTTGTGAAAATAAACAGGCCACCAGCAAGCTGGCAGCCTGAAGTGCACGGGCCATCAATGGGGCCGGGTGGTGATGTCCCTGCCCTGTTTCAAAAAATTACCCATCTTGGGTGTATGCGCATTTTACATCATTGGGCCCTCGCGACGTTTCGGCATTTCTTTGCCTTCTTCAGGCTGGCCCAATGTGTCTTGTCTTGTGTCTGTTTAACTTCTGTCTGTGCCTCTCTTGGCTTTATACTCTTTCTTAGCTCCTCCCACTCTTGGGTTTCCAACTGTTGTTTCTCAAAAATTCTTACTTGTGTTTCTTCCTATTTTTCCTTTTTCATGACTTTCTTGTCTTACTATACTTGTGTTTTCTCTTACTTTTTCTCTTTGTTTCTTACTTTTCTTTCTCTGTTTGTTCTCCGTGACTTTCTCTTTGTCTATTTTTCCTTTTATCTTTGTTTCTTACTTTTCTTTCTCTGTTTTTTCGTGACTTTCTCTGTGTCTATCTTTCTTACTTGTTCTCTTGTTTTCTCTATTGTTGTTTTTCATGGCACCCCCTGCTGTTTTGACATCCCGTCCTTTGTTCGTGTTTGTCTTTATGGCACCCCCTTCCTTTTATGTCCTTTCCTTGTTTCCTACTTGGCTTTTTTCGTGACTTTGTCTTACTTTCTGACTTTGTTTTTTCGTAACTTTGTGTTCTCCCTTCTGACTGTTTGTCTTTGTGTTCTAGGGGCCCCACCTGGTTAGGGTTAGGGTCTTGTGATAGGGCAGGGGCATCCCCAACCCCACGAGGCACTGGCTGGATAGGGTTGTGAAAATAAACAGGCCACCAGCAAGCTGGCAGCCTGAAGTGCACGGGCCATCAATGGGGCCGGGTGGTGATGTCCCTGCCCTGTTTCAAAAAATTACCCATCTTGGGTGTATGCGCATTTTACATCATTGGGCCCTCGCGACGTTTCGGCATTTCTTTGCCTTCTTCAGGCTGGCCCAATGTGTCTTGTCTTGTGTCTGTTTAACTTCTGTCTGTGCCTCTCTTGGCTTTATACTCTTTCTTAGCTCCTCCCACTCTTGGGTTTCCAACTGTTGTTTCTCAAAAATTCTTACTTGTGTTTCTTCCTATTTTTCCTTTTTCATGACTTTCTTGTCTTACTATACTTGTGTTTTCTCTTACTTTTTCTCTTTGTTTCTTACTTTTCTTTCTCTGTTTGTTCTCCGTGACTTTCTCTTTGTCTATTTTTCCTTTTATCTTTGTTTCTTACTTTTCTTTCTCTGTTTTTTCGTGACTTTCTCTGTGTCTATCTTTCTTACTTGTTCTCTTGTTTTCTCTATTGTTGTTTTTCATGGCACCCCCTGCTGTTTTGACATCCCGTCCTTTGTTCGTGTTTGTCTTTATGGCACCCCCTTCCTTTTATGTCCTTTCCTTGTTTCCTACTTGGCTTTTTTCGTGACTTTGTCTTACTTTCTGACTTTGTTTTTTCGTAACTTTGTGTTCTCCCTTCTGACTGTTTGTCTTTGTGTTCTAGGGGCCCCACCTGGTTAGGGTTAGGGTCTTGTGATAGGGCAGGGGCATCCCCAACCCCACGAGGCACTGGCTGGATAGGGTTGTGAAAATAAACAGGCCACCAGCAAGCTGGCAGCCTGAAGTGCACGGGCCATCAATGGGGCCGGGTGGTGATGTCCCTGCCCTGTTTCAAAAAATTACCCATCTTGGGTGTATGCGCATTTTACATCATTGGGCCCTCGCGACGTTTCGGCATTTCTTTGCCTTCTTCAGGCTGGCCCAATGTGTCTTGTCTTGTGTCTGTTTAACTTCTGTCTGTGCCTCTCTTGGCTTTATACTCTTTCTTAGCTCCTCCCACTCTTGGGTTTCCAACTGTTGTTTCTCAAAAATTCTTACTTGTGTTTCTTCCTATTTTTCCTTTTTCATGACTTTCTTGTCTTACTATACTTGTGTTTTCTCTTACTTTTTCTCTTTGTTTCTTACTTTTCTTTCTCTGTTTGTTCTCCGTGACTTTCTCTTTGTCTATTTTTCCTTTTATCTTTGTTTCTTACTTTTCTTTCTCTGTTTTTTCGTGACTTTCTCTGTGTCTATCTTTCTTACTTGTTCTCTTGTTTTCTCTATTGTTGTTTTTCATGGCACCCCCTGCTGTTTTGACATCCCGTCCTTTGTTCGTGTTTGTCTTTATGGCACCCCCTTCCTTTTATGTCCTTTCCTTGTTTCCTACTTGGCTTTTTTCGTGACTTTGTCTTACTTTCTGACTTTGTTTTTTCGTAACTTTGTGTTCTCCCTTCTGACTGTTTGTCTTTGTGTTCTAGGGGCCCCACCTGGTTAGGGTTAGGGTCTTGTGATAGGGCAGGGGCATCCCCAACCCCACGAGGCACTGGCTGGATAGGGTTGTGAAAATAAACAGGCCACCAGCAAGCTGGCAGCCTGAAGTGCACGGGCCATCAATGGGGCCGGGTGGTGATGTCCCTGCCCTGTTTCAAAAAATTACCCATCTTGGGTGTATGCGCATTTTACATCATTGGGCCCTCGCGACGTTTCGGCATTTCTTTGCCTTCTTCAGGCTGGCCCAATGTGTCTTGTCTTGTGTCTGTTTAACTTCTGTCTGTGCCTCTCTTGGCTTTATACTCTTTCTTAGCTCCTCCCACTCTTGGGTTTCCAACTGTTGTTTCTCAAAAATTCTTACTTGTGTTTCTTCCTATTTTTCCTTTTTCATGACTTTCTTGTCTTACTATACTTGTGTTTTCTCTTACTTTTTCTCTTTGTTTCTTACTTTTCTTTCTCTGTTTGTTCTCCGTGACTTTCTCTTTGTCTATTTTTCCTTTTATCTTTGTTTCTTACTTTTCTTTCTCTGTTTTTTCGTGACTTTCTCTGTGTCTATCTTTCTTACTTGTTCTCTTGTTTTCTCTATTGTTGTTTTTCATGGCACCCCCTGCTGTTTTGACATCCCGTCCTTTGTTCGTGTTTGTCTTTATGGCACCCCCTTCCTTTTATGTCCTTTCCTTGTTTCCTACTTGGCTTTTTTCGTGACTTTGTCTTACTTTCTGACTTTGTTTTTTCGTAACTTTGTGTTCTCCCTTCTGACTGTTTGTCTTTGTGTTCTAGGGGCCCCACCTGGTTAGGGTTAGGGTCTTGTGATAGGGCAGGGGCATCCCCAACCCCACGAGGCACTGGCTGGATAGGGTTGTGAAAATAAACAGGCCACCAGCAAGCTGGCAGCCTGAAGTGCACGGGCCATCAATGGGGCCGGGTGGTGATGTCCCTGCCCTGTTTCAAAAAATTACCCATCTTGGGTGTATGCGCATTTTACATCATTGGGCCCTCGCGACGTTTCGGCATTTCTTTGCCTTCTTCAGGCTGGCCCAATGTGTCTTGTCTTGTGTCTGTTTAACTTCTGTCTGTGCCTCTCTTGGCTTTATACTCTTTCTTAGCTCCTCCCACTCTTGGGTTTCCAACTGTTGTTTCTCAAAAATTCTTACTTGTGTTTCTTCCTATTTTTCCTTTTTCATGACTTTCTTGTCTTACTATACTTGTGTTTTCTCTTACTTTTTCTCTTTGTTTCTTACTTTTCTTTCTCTGTTTGTTCTCCGTGACTTTCTCTTTGTCTATTTTTCCTTTTATCTTTGTTTCTTACTTTTCTTTCTCTGTTTTTTCGTGACTTTCTCTGTGTCTATCTTTCTTACTTGTTCTCTTGTTTTCTCTATTGTTGTTTTTCATGGCACCCCCTGCTGTTTTGACATCCCGTCCTTTGTTCGTGTTTGTCTTTATGGCACCCCCTTCCTTTTATGTCCTTTCCTTGTTTCCTACTTGGCTTTTTTCGTGACTTTGTCTTACTTTCTGACTTTGTTTTTTCGTAACTTTGTGTTCTCCCTTCTGACTGTTTGTCTTTGTGTTCTAGGGGCCCCACCTGGTTAGGGTTAGGGTCTTGTGATAGGGCAGGGGCATCCCCAACCCCACGAGGCACTGGCTGGATAGGGTTGTGAAAATAAACAGGCCACCAGCAAGCTGGCAGCCTGAAGTGCACGGGCCATCAATGGGGCCGGGTGGTGATGTCCCTGCCCTGTTTCAAAAAATTACCCATCTTGGGTGTATGCGCATTTTACATCATTGGGCCCTCGCGACGTTTCGGCATTTCTTTGCCTTCTTCAGGCTGGCCCAATGTGTCTTGTCTTGTGTCTGTTTAACTTCTGTCTGTGCCTCTCTTGGCTTTATACTCTTTCTTAGCTCCTCCCACTCTTGGGTTTCCAACTGTTGTTTCTCAAAAATTCTTACTTGTGTTTCTTCCTATTTTTCCTTTTTCATGACTTTCTTGTCTTACTATACTTGTGTTTTCTCTTACTTTTTCTCTTTGTTTCTTACTTTTCTTTCTCTGTTTGTTCTCCGTGACTTTCTCTTTGTCTATTTTTCCTTTTATCTTTGTTTCTTACTTTTCTTTCTCTGTTTTTTCGTGACTTTCTCTGTGTCTATCTTTCTTACTTGTTCTCTTGTTTTCTCTATTGTTGTTTTTCATGGCACCCCCTGCTGTTTTGACATCCCGTCCTTTGTTCGTGTTTGTCTTTATGGCACCCCCTTCCTTTTATGTCCTTTCCTTGTTTCCTACTTGGCTTTTTTCGTGACTTTGTCTTACTTTCTGACTTTGTTTTTTCGTAACTTTGTGTTCTCCCTTCTGACTGTTTGTCTTTGTGTTCTAGGGGCCCCACCTGGTTAGGGTTAGGGTCTTGTGATAGGGCAGGGGCATCCCCAACCCCACGAGGCACTGGCTGGATAGGGTTGTGAAAATAAACAGGCCACCAGCAAGCTGGCAGCCTGAAGTGCACGGGCCATCAATGGGGCCGGGTGGTGATGTCCCTGCCCTGTTTCAAAAAATTACCCATCTTGGGTGTATGCGCATTTTACATCATTGGGCCCTCGCGACGTTTCGGCATTTCTTTGCCTTCTTCAGGCTGGCCCAATGTGTCTTGTCTTGTGTCTGTTTAACTTCTGTCTGTGCCTCTCTTGGCTTTATACTCTTTCTTAGCTCCTCCCACTCTTGGGTTTCCAACTGTTGTTTCTCAAAAATTCTTACTTGTGTTTCTTCCTATTTTTCCTTTTTCATGACTTTCTTGTCTTACTATACTTGTGTTTTCTCTTACTTTTTCTCTTTGTTTCTTACTTTTCTTTCTCTGTTTGTTCTCCGTGACTTTCTCTTTGTCTATTTTTCCTTTTATCTTTGTTTCTTACTTTTCTTTCTCTGTTTTTTCGTGACTTTCTCTGTGTCTATCTTTCTTACTTGTTCTCTTGTTTTCTCTATTGTTGTTTTTCATGGCACCCCCTGCTGTTTTGACATCCCGTCCTTTGTTCGTGTTTGTCTTTATGGCACCCCCTTCCTTTTATGTCCTTTCCTTGTTTCCTACTTGGCTTTTTTCGTGACTTTGTCTTACTTTCTGACTTTGTTTTTTCGTAACTTTGTGTTCTCCCTTCTGACTGTTTGTCTTTGTGTTCTAGGGGCCCCACCTGGTTAGGGTTAGGGTCTTGTGATAGGGCAGGGGCATCCCCAACCCCACGAGGCACTGGCTGGATAGGGTTGTGAAAATAAACAGGCCACCAGCAAGCTGGCAGCCTGAAGTGCACGGGCCATCAATGGGGCCGGGTGGTGATGTCCCTGCCCTGTTTCAAAAAATTACCCATCTTGGGTGTATGCGCATTTTACATCATTGGGCCCTCGCGACGTTTCGGCATTTCTTTGCCTTCTTCAGGCTGGCCCAATGTGTCTTGTCTTGTGTCTGTTTAACTTCTGTCTGTGCCTCTCTTGGCTTTATACTCTTTCTTAGCTCCTCCCACTCTTGGGTTTCCAACTGTTGTTTCTCAAAAATTCTTACTTGTGTTTCTTCCTATTTTTCCTTTTTCATGACTTTCTTGTCTTACTATACTTGTGTTTTCTCTTACTTTTTCTCTTTGTTTCTTACTTTTCTTTCTCTGTTTGTTCTCCGTGACTTTCTCTTTGTCTATTTTTCCTTTTATCTTTGTTTCTTACTTTTCTTTCTCTGTTTTTTCGTGACTTTCTCTGTGTCTATCTTTCTTACTTGTTCTCTTGTTTTCTCTATTGTTGTTTTTCATGGCACCCCCTGCTGTTTTGACATCCCGTCCTTTGTTCGTGTTTGTCTTTATGGCACCCCCTTCCTTTTATGTCCTTTCCTTGTTTCCTACTTGGCTTTTTTCGTGACTTTGTCTTACTTTCTGACTTTGTTTTTTCGTAACTTTGTGTTCTCCCTTCTGACTGTTTGTCTTTGTGTTCTAGGGGCCCCACCTGGTTAGGGTTAGGGTCTTGTGATAGGGCAGGGGCATCCCCAACCCCACGAGGCACTGGCTGGATAGGGTTGTGAAAATAAACAGGCCACCAGCAAGCTGGCAGCCTGAAGTGCACGGGCCATCAATGGGGCCGGGTGGTGATGTCCCTGCCCTGTTTCAAAAAATTACCCATCTTGGGTGTATGCGCATTTTACATCATTGGGCCCTCGCGACGTTTCGGCATTTCTTTGCCTTCTTCAGGCTGGCCCAATGTGTCTTGTCTTGTGTCTGTTTAACTTCTGTCTGTGCCTCTCTTGGCTTTATACTCTTTCTTAGCTCCTCCCACTCTTGGGTTTCCAACTGTTGTTTCTCAAAAATTCTTACTTGTGTTTCTTCCTATTTTTCCTTTTTCATGACTTTCTTGTCTTACTATACTTGTGTTTTCTCTTACTTTTTCTCTTTGTTTCTTACTTTTCTTTCTCTGTTTGTTCTCCGTGACTTTCTCTTTGTCTATTTTTCCTTTTATCTTTGTTTCTTACTTTTCTTTCTCTGTTTTTTCGTGACTTTCTCTGTGTCTATCTTTCTTACTTGTTCTCTTGTTTTCTCTATTGTTGTTTTTCATGGCACCCCCTGCTGTTTTGACATCCCGTCCTTTGTTCGTGTTTGTCTTTATGGCACCCCCTTCCTTTTATGTCCTTTCCTTGTTTCCTACTTGGCTTTTTTCGTGACTTTGTCTTACTTTCTGACTTTGTTTTTTCGTAACTTTGTGTTCTCCCTTCTGACTGTTTGTCTTTGTGTTCTAGGGGCCCCACCTGGTTAGGGTTAGGGTCTTGTGATAGGGCAGGGGCATCCCCAACCCCACGAGGCACTGGCTGGATAGGGTTGTGAAAATAAACAGGCCACCAGCAAGCTGGCAGCCTGAAGTGCACGGGCCATCAATGGGGCCGGGTGGTGATGTCCCTGCCCTGTTTCAAAAAATTACCCATCTTGGGTGTATGCGCATTTTACATCATTGGGCCCTCGCGACGTTTCGGCATTTCTTTGCCTTCTTCAGGCTGGCCCAATGTGTCTTGTCTTGTGTCTGTTTAACTTCTGTCTGTGCCTCTCTTGGCTTTATACTCTTTCTTAGCTCCTCCCACTCTTGGGTTTCCAACTGTTGTTTCTCAAAAATTCTTACTTGTGTTTCTTCCTATTTTTCCTTTTTCATGACTTTCTTGTCTTACTATACTTGTGTTTTCTCTTACTTTTTCTCTTTGTTTCTTACTTTTCTTTCTCTGTTTGTTCTCCGTGACTTTCTCTTTGTCTATTTTTCCTTTTATCTTTGTTTCTTACTTTTCTTTCTCTGTTTTTTCGTGACTTTCTCTGTGTCTATCTTTCTTACTTGTTCTCTTGTTTTCTCTATTGTTGTTTTTCATGGCACCCCCTGCTGTTTTGACATCCCGTCCTTTGTTCGTGTTTGTCTTTATGGCACCCCCTTCCTTTTATGTCCTTTCCTTGTTTCCTACTTGGCTTTTTTCGTGACTTTGTCTTACTTTCTGACTTTGTTTTTTCGTAACTTTGTGTTCTCCCTTCTGACTGTTTGTCTTTGTGTTCTAGGGGCCCCACCTGGTTAGGGTTAGGGTCTTGTGATAGGGCAGGGGCATCCCCAACCCCACGAGGCACTGGCTGGATAGGGTTGTGAAAATAAACAGGCCACCAGCAAGCTGGCAGCCTGAAGTGCACGGGCCATCAATGGGGCCGGGTGGTGATGTCCCTGCCCTGTTTCAAAAAATTACCCATCTTGGGTGTATGCGCATTTTACATCATTGGGCCCTCGCGACGTTTCGGCATTTCTTTGCCTTCTTCAGGCTGGCCCAATGTGTCTTGTCTTGTGTCTGTTTAACTTCTGTCTGTGCCTCTCTTGGCTTTATACTCTTTCTTAGCTCCTCCCACTCTTGGGTTTCCAACTGTTGTTTCTCAAAAATTCTTACTTGTGTTTCTTCCTATTTTTCCTTTTTCATGACTTTCTTGTCTTACTATACTTGTGTTTTCTCTTACTTTTTCTCTTTGTTTCTTACTTTTCTTTCTCTGTTTGTTCTCCGTGACTTTCTCTTTGTCTATTTTTCCTTTTATCTTTGTTTCTTACTTTTCTTTCTCTGTTTTTTCGTGACTTTCTCTGTGTCTATCTTTCTTACTTGTTCTCTTGTTTTCTCTATTGTTGTTTTTCATGGCACCCCCTGCTGTTTTGACATCCCGTCCTTTGTTCGTGTTTGTCTTTATGGCACCCCCTTCCTTTTATGTCCTTTCCTTGTTTCCTACTTGGCTTTTTTCGTGACTTTGTCTTACTTTCTGACTTTGTTTTTTCGTAACTTTGTGTTCTCCCTTCTGACTGTTTGTCTTTGTGTTCTAGGGGCCCCACCTGGTTAGGGTTAGGGTCTTGTGATAGGGCAGGGGCATCCCCAACCCCACGAGGCACTGGCTGGATAGGGTTGTGAAAATAAACAGGCCACCAGCAAGCTGGCAGCCTGAAGTGCACGGGCCATCAATGGGGCCGGGTGGTGATGTCCCTGCCCTGTTTCAAAAAATTACCCATCTTGGGTGTATGCGCATTTTACATCATTGGGCCCTCGCGACGTTTCGGCATTTCTTTGCCTTCTTCAGGCTGGCCCAATGTGTCTTGTCTTGTGTCTGTTTAACTTCTGTCTGTGCCTCTCTTGGCTTTATACTCTTTCTTAGCTCCTCCCACTCTTGGGTTTCCAACTGTTGTTTCTCAAAAATTCTTACTTGTGTTTCTTCCTATTTTTCCTTTTTCATGACTTTCTTGTCTTACTATACTTGTGTTTTCTCTTACTTTTTCTCTTTGTTTCTTACTTTTCTTTCTCTGTTTGTTCTCCGTGACTTTCTCTTTGTCTATTTTTCCTTTTATCTTTGTTTCTTACTTTTCTTTCTCTGTTTTTTCGTGACTTTCTCTGTGTCTATCTTTCTTACTTGTTCTCTTGTTTTCTCTATTGTTGTTTTCATGGCACCCCCTGCTGTTTTGAC